>NW_017387336.1:140113-173581 GCF_001636725.1 Cordyceps fumosorosea ARSEF 2679 | reverse complement strand
GCCTCTCTCAGCCCCGCCTGCACGTCCTGCAGCATTCGTAACACCTTAATATAATATTATATTTTAAGATCTTTATAATATCTAAAAAGAGAGTATAGTTTATACTTTAAATAAATATAAGAAGTTATATAGTTTCTTAATCTACTATTTTATAACTATACTTAATAGTTTCTTTTTCTATATTTATAAGTTAGTAAGGTTTATATTTCTTTTTTTAAAGTAATTATAATTTATTAATAAGATTTAATAAAATATAGTTTCTTTATACTTTACTATTAATTATTATTTAGATTAGTTTTTCTTTAATAAGGATATTAACTATAAAGTATATAGTATTATTAATATTTATAGTATATAAAGACTTATTAAATCTCTATTAATAAATTAGTTTTAATAGTAATAATAATTATTATTTTTTAATCCTTTAGCCTTTTCTTTAGTTATTTATTCTAATAACTATTTATTCTATTAGTATTAGTTTATTCCTTTCTTTATATATTCTTCTTTATACTTATATTAGTAATAGTCTTCTAACTATTCTATAAGAGTTAGACTATAGTCTAGTTACTTACTTTTTATATTAATTAGACTTAAGTAAGATAAGTCTCTCTTTATTATATAGTTTCTTCTATCCTTCTAGTATAAGGTTATAGTATAGATAGTATATAGGTTTTTATCCTTAATATAGTAGGTTTCTTTTACTACTAGCTAGTAAAGTAGATTAAAGAGTATAGTTAGATTAAATATATCTATTCTCTAGAGAGTAATTATAGTAGATTCTAGTTCTTCTAGAGTAGTAGGGATATACTTAGTGTCTTTTTATTTAGTTAATTCTAGTATTAATATATAGACTTATAGTTAGGTTCTATATTCTTAATCTTCTTCTTTAGGTAGTAGTTATATTCTAAAGTTCTAGTCTTTATCTAATATAGGTTTATTATAATAAGCCTATTTATTAGTGTTAGAGAAGTATTCTTTATTATTAGTTATACTAATATTATATATAAGTATATTTTTATAATATACTATATTAAGCTTCTTTCTTTCTCTTATAGACTTTTATTACTTCTTTAGGGCTTAATACTTATTTATAAAGTGTCTTTTTTTACTATAGTTATAGTAAGTCTTAGTTTTCTCTTTATTTATAGTATTAAGTTCTATTAGTCTTATATAGTAACTATAAGTAGTAGAGGTTTATTATAGTTTATTAGTGTTTAGTTTATTATTATTAGATTTTATATAGTCTTAATAGTTTATTCTTCCTCTCTTTTTTTAATATTCTTTATAGAAGTAAGTAACCTCTTAAATAAAATTATTAAATAAGGCTAGTTAATCTAATTAGTAGATATTATCTTTTATTTCTTCTTTTAACCCTTAGTAGAAAATCTCTATTATAGTCTTATTACTTTAACTTAATTTAACTATAATCCACTTAAATTCCTATATATAGTATATAGTAGTATATAGTATATATATAGTAGTATATAGTATATAGTAAATTCCTATATATAGTATATAGTAGATCTAGTCTACCTAAGATAGGTAAGCTACTAGGTAGCTTCTTTATATTTATTTAGATTACTAAAGGCGCTTAAGAGTCTTTCTTTAAAGGTCTTATAGTCTAAGAGAATATATATTATATTAGCTCTAGCTTTAGTACTATACTTAAAGTATACCTATAGTGTAGGTTCCTACTATTCTATAGTCTTTCTAGTTAAGAGGTTACTAATATAAAGGATCTTATTCTTAATAGTAATAAGAGTTCCTTTATTAACCTAGAGGTAAGTATTAGTTTATATAAAGAAGTTCTTTATATTACCTTTATATCTATTATAGGTTTTTAGTTTTAAGAACTTGGATTTTTTACTTCTTTTTTCTTAAAATATTCTATAAACTAATCCTTTTTATTATCTAACTTATTAATTTTATTTTAGTATCTATTTATATACTTTTAGAGTTCTTTATTATTATTATTTAAATTATTTAATTCTTATTAAGAGTTTCTAAAGGGTTTTAAAAGTATTATTAGTAAGTCTACTTATAGTTAATATCTTAATTATCTACTTAAGGTTTTTTATAGTAACTTACTAAATAGAACTAATTAAAATATAATAATAACTTAATCTTAGTCTATAGTATATTTATTTTATAAATAAAGAATTAAATAAGTATATATAAAGTGTATATAAGTAAATATTATAGTACTTAAGTTATATTAAGAGGTTACTCCTAATAGTAGAACTATTACTTAGATTAATTAGTAAAGATCTAGTCTAACTATCTACTAGAAATCCCCTTCTTTATATATCTATCCTATTCTCTACTATATTCCTTAGATTACTAGCTTATACTAAGGCTGTAATCCTCTCTTAGCTCACTAGCTTATAGTACTCTTATAAGCCTATTATAGTTATATAACTTCCTATCTTAATTAGGCGTCCTATAGGCGTCCCACCTAGTCTCCTTCTTAGGCCGCCCTATATTACTCTTAACTGTTTATAATATTAACCCACTTAGGAGCTACTATTATAGATTATAGACTTATTATTAAAATGCTTTATAATAACTATAAATAAAATTAATTAATTATTAAATAATTATAGAGTAATAGCCTTACTATTAGAGATCCTAGTATTAGAATAATTAATTATTTCTTTCTCTTCTATACTAACGAGTTATATATTAAGCTAGTAATATACCTTTTTAACCTTAAAGACTCTAATAAACACGTTATTTAGATTAAGTATAACTTTCTTACACTTTTTAGTTTATAAATTAATAGTCTATTCCTAAATACTATTTATCTATATCTTTAATATAATAATAATACTATTCTATACATTAAGACCCTTCTGTATCTTCTACTTAATTAGGCGGTATATAGGGGACGTTTTTTAAGTACGCTTAAGGCTTAAAAAAAGCCTCTTAACGCCTAGGGCGTTAGATAGCGTTAATATATTAATAATCTGGCTTATTAGAGGCGTTTAAGGCCTCTTTTAAGTGCCTAGAGGCTGTGGTGCCTTAGAAAGAAGTAAAGGACTAAGTAATAGCTTCACGATATTAACAGGCTAAAGTCCTGCCGCCCGCCAGCCAGTAAGAACATTTTCTTTAGTGATTCTAAGCTCCCATGCCTCTAAATAACACTTAGGAAAAATCCTCTTACCCAGCGGCGACGAATCAGCGATAGTAGGATAGGCGCCAAGATGGGCTGTATAATACCTCTTCACAGGGCTAAAGACGGCCACATTAAGAGGCTGAAGAACGTGACTATTATGTGCTAGCAGGAATAGGATAAAAATGTTATGCTAGTAGCATTCCTATAGAAATTCAGTTATATAATGACTACTATAGCCGTCAACAACTAATAATCGGCGGCTTCCTAGGTGTGGCTTCGTTTCTAGGATAAAGACCGTCTTTAGCCAGTGAATGGCGATATTATCATTCATCCAGCCCTTCTTTATAGCCTTAAAGTACTAGTGAGCGTATAGTTTAAGGTTATCTAGAAAGTATTACTATTAAATACTATTACCTTAGAAGATAACTAGTGGGTTAAGCTTCCTCCTAGTAGCTAAGATGCACTTAATAATTATAGTCTAATATTAAAGCCTAGACTGCTTCTTCACTACGATTCGCTTCTTTAATAACCCTAGTATTAAGCCGTTCTCTCACTAGCCTATTACTAGCCCTGTTTCGTCCATATTAGATTAGTGCTTTAGAGGGATGTTATAAAGTGCTAGTAGGGTTAAAAGGCGGAGGAATTCCTAAATAGCGTTAGTTAATGCGCCATTAATCCTCTTCAGATTAATTCTCTTATCTCTTAAGGTCCTAACCTTAGGGTTTTAATATAGGAATCCTTATAGCTAATTCTTACTAATCGGTCTTGTATCGCCATTAAGGGCAGCCACTTTCCCAGCCATCTCTCGGACTTAGTTGTGTGTCATAGAGAGGCCGGCGGCATCCTGGCTTAGGATCCAGCCCTTAAGATGCGTCTCCTAAACACTCGTAAGGCGTTGCATTGGCTTAGAAGCGTCTTTTTTAAGTTGCTTTCCCTTAAGCCGGCCACTAAGTGTTTGTCGAGGGATTCCCCAGCGTCTCACAGCTTCTCGATGGCTAGCGCCACTAATAACGTCTTAAATGGCATTCTAAAGGTCATTTTTAGTGTATTAGGCTTCTATATTAATCTTAATAAAGTTTAAGACGATAATAATAATTATTGTGTGAGACATCGTGGTTGTTATAAAGGGGAGAGGGGGAGGGTGGCGACGCGTTTTTGTGGCTCCTAAGTGGGTTGGCTCCAAAGTGGGTGGCCGACGTTAGTTTTAATTATTTAAATAATTTTTATTTTTAAAAATAAACAATGATAATTAATAGTTTTTTTTATTTTTTTTAAAAGATACTTTATTTTAATTAAAAGTATTTTAATTAATTATTATAAAAATAATAGTTTTTTTATTTTTATTAGTTTTAATTTATTATTAAGCTATTTAATTTTACTTTAAAAAAGACTTATATTTTAAAAGTTATACTATTTAATAGTATTTTCTTTTAATTATATTATTTATTTTATTTAGTTATAATCTTTTTTACTTTAATAAACTCTACTTTAACTCTTTAATAAACTCTACTTTTATTTTATAAGACTATATAAATTTTTAATTAACTCTAGTATAGTTTATTAGTATATTACTATTAATTAATTACTTTTTACTTTATTTATCTATTAGCTTTATAAACTATATATCTTAGTATAGCTACTATACTACCTACTTTACTTTCACTAGTATTAGCTATTTTACCTTTTTTTCTAGTAAATTTTCCTCCATTATCTATATGCCCATCTAACCCCTAAACCGTTCTCTAATCTACTAAAGAAAGCAATAAACGTGACTCAAAAGCAAGTTCACCCGTCCGGGCTGGGTCCCCGCTAATGCCACACAGCACCAATCTAGACACCAGAATCGTCCTGGTGAACGGCGTTGGCGTCCTGGTACGCCCTCCACCCCGCGCATGTCTTATCGAGCGCCCCCGTGTCCGTGAGGCCCGCTATCTCGCTCCGCCGCTCGATGAACTGCAGCGCGAACCCCTCGCTGACGTGGAAGCCGATGTGGCAGTGCATCAGCCAAGCGCCCGGGTTGTCCGTCTCGAAGCCGAGGACGAGGTAGCCTGCGCCTGGCAGGACGGCCGTGTCTCGTCGCAGCGGGTTATTAGTGTTCAGCGGGGTGATGCCGGGCACGTAAACGCCAGTTCCTTGGGCGAGGACGAAGAAGTCGTGGCCGTGTAAGTGGACTGGATGGGGGATGGGCAGCAGGGTGTGTATGACGACGTAGAACATAACGTTGGCGTCGGGCAGTTCGATGACTCCGTCGTTCCTCTCGAATGCCGTCTGCCCGTTCAGGACCTGCGTGAGTGTCGGGTTCCGCCAGTCGACTTCCATGGAGGTGCCGTTCAAAGTCCACATGTAGAAGTTGTTTTGCAGCTCTAGGGCGACGGACTGGGACGACTTCTCGGCAGTCGCCAGGTCTCTGGGGCTTTTGCTGACATGGGGCACAATGGTTCTGTGCTCGCTTTCATCGCTACACGATGGGAGGTATTCGTAAGAACTGGTCGACGGCGTCGACGGGGCATTGCCGTAGTAGACAATGCCTCGGATTTTCTCTGGATTGTTGTTGAGGGAACAAGGGAGTTGAGGAATTGCGCGTATCCAAAAGTTGTCGGCACGCTGGCCTTGGTCGGCAGTAACAATGACATCGTATCGCTGGGCAATAGCTATATCAATGACGGTGGTGTTATACGGCTGGACGGGGACAAGATCGACGGCGATGACGGTCATATGGTGATTGTCTATCATGAACTTGAAGTGCGTGTCGATAGCGGCGTTAAGAAGCCGGAGACGATATGACTTCCCAGCTTTAAATTGAACAGTGTGTCGCTTGCCGCCCGCGCCATTTGGGTTGACATTAACACCGTTGATCAGGCCTGAGTCCTGGAAAGGGGGGATGAGGTGGCGCTTGGAATAAAAGGCCAGCTGGTCGACAGTGTTACGGCTCCAGTCGCTCAGAATCAGCGGACCGAGATCCTCGTCGTAGTTTTCCGTTGCAGGCCCGTTGATGACAATAGCACCGTAGACGCCCTCCCACGCCTGGACGGCAAAGTGCGAGTGATACCACGTAGTGCCGTACTGTTCGGCCCTCCACGTGTACGTCTCCGTCTCCCCAACTGCAGTAGGACACTGTGTTATTGAAACAACACCATCCGCCTGGTTTGTGTTTCTCTGACGAATGCCATGGAAGTGAACGCTGGTCCCATTCTTAGAGGTAGTCAGCTTGTTTGATACATGGACAACGACGGTATCGCCCCAGTCAGCAATGAGCGTCGGCCCCGGAATGCTTCCGTTGACGGCTGAAATACAGAGCTTGTTAGTATTCACTTCACCTGATGGCCCAGTTGGCTTAGCCAGAAACTCACCAATGGCAGGTCGAGTGAACCCATCAGGGGAGACGACAGCATCTGTAATTTCAAGCCAGTATTCCCTGGTGACGCCCGTGTCGGGAATTTGGGCTGTATAGTCGGTATCAACAGAGTAGTTGCACCACTTGGAACGTGTTGTAGGTGTGTTGCCGGCGCAGGGGTCGCGAGGGTACAGCTTAGATGTAGGTGAGGCCGAGATTGCGCTGAGCAGGAGAGCGGCCACTAAGGAGAGTGATTTCAGCATGTTTGATAAAGCTTGGTGCGCGAAGATACTATTGTACATATCATCATTAATATGCTGTCTATACGTGAACTTTATAGTAATTCCAGTTCCCAGAAGCCCCGGTTGAAAATACGTCGCATGACCAGTCGCCATCATCTGCCGCCAAAGATTACCAATTCCTGCCGAGTGTCTGCTCGTGTAATAGCCAGGATTCATATCACGACATGCGGCCGCCGCAACCGTGCACTCTCCTTCTCGCCTGGGTCAGGGCTAGCTGAGGCAGCTCGGGAGGCTGGGTCATCTAGGGCTCTGGTGATCTCCAATGTCAGCTTTGCCAAATCCCCGAGTGATTGCCGATAGCTCCACTACTCTGAACTTATTCGCAATCTAGCAACTCGTTGTGACCATGGAGCCTGTGGTTGGAGTCGAGCCTGAAGAAAACAGAGATGGATACCACTAATCCACACAACGGTCATATAGCAACGCCGGTGGTCTCTAGTCTAGATGACTCATTTTTTGCTATCAACCAAGTGGGTAAAGCTTGCGAAAGTGCCCTCCCCTGGCCCGTCTACATACGAGCTCGCAGTTAGACGAGACTATTCAATTTAAGGTTTGCCTCGCAGGGCAACTCTTGACAGTCACGTCCAGCGCGGGCCGGGCCTGATTATGATACTAACCACTGCACTCCTTCGCCGAGCGGTCGATGGTATCCCTTTCCTTCAACACCACGTCGCGCCATCACGAGCACCAGCAGAGTCACTGCAAAGAGGACCGCGTGCCTCATCGAGCTACGTGTGGAGAAGAATTCCACTGCGGCTGAGAGTTCGTCAATCTTGTGACAAGATTTCCCTAATGATTACCTTAACAGCCGGTCGTAGGTCTACGGATTCTTGCGCAGCTTTGGCAACCCGCTTGGAAGAATATCAAAGCTGGAAGCTGCTGCTCACCGCTACGCTATCCCAGGAGGGTAAGTAGGAAGCGTTAAAAGTGTTAAGCATCCAATAACAAACCAATGTTCACAACATGGCGTGAACTTAAACTCAAATCAGCCAATAGTCCTAGTGAATAACCATATGGTCAGGAGTGTCTATAAGCCGCCTTCACGCGTCGGCACCTCCTCACACCTTCACCTGGTCGGGAGCCTGCTCGCCCCGGTCCTCGTCGTCAGCCACCGTTGAGAACTGGTACTGCTAATAATCCGCTACTAGGTCGATAACATGGAACTCGGCCTCGGTAAACTTCATCTCGTCCTTGTCCTCGCTCGTGTACTAGCTATCTAGGGTTACTCGGAATAGTAATGTATTAGTTCTAGCCCCGTGAAAGATAGGAGCCGTTAGTACTATAAAGTAGATATACGCTATTAGGTAGGGAAGTAATAAAATCCTATAGATTAGCTATAGAATAATTCTATAACCTACACTTTATTTAACCTAGTATTAAAATTAAGATATAAAAGTTAATTTTAATATATATAATAAATTAAATACTTAAATCAAAAAAAAGAATACTATAAATTATAGTAAAAAGATTTTATTATTAAATTAATTATTAAATTAATAAGAATAGTAATTTTAAAAGAAAATTATATAAAAAATAAATAATATAATTAGTTTTTAATTAATTTAATAATAGTTTTAAGTTTTATTTAATTTTATTATAATAAAAAAGTAACTTTTCATAAATCTTAAAAAGAAAAGTACTTTAATTTAACTATATACTTACTATAAAGTACTTATAAAGTAGTTATAAGAATTATTCTTCTTCTTCTCTACTATTTTACTATAAGTTCTCTACTATATAATAGTATTCTTATATATACTCCTTCTAAGTAATACTCTCTCTCCTTATAGATTCTATATGCCCCTAGTAACTCTATAGTATACTCTCTATATTTAGGCCTCTATATATATCCTTAATAAACTACTCTCTCCTTTAAGGTATTATTCTTAATATATTATCCTTTTTTACTCTTATTTAATATGAACTTATTTATCTTTATTATATAATATACTTTCTTCTTTCTTTTATTCTTCTTTTTATTCTTATTAGATTTTTTTATATTTACTTATTTTTTATTCTTTTTTATTTATTAATTATTATATAGTCTTTATTATAATAATTATATATTTAATATAATACTATTTACTTCTTTTCTTTATTTTTATTCTTTTATATATTTATTTATTACTATTTTTCTATTTTATATTTATACTTTTAGTTTATTAATAAATATCCTCTTTTTACTCTCTCTTTTCTATTCTTTTCCCTCCTTTTATAATCCTCTTTATTACTATATATACTCTATAATCTACTCTCTTTCTTACTATCTTTTTACTATTATTCTATAGTATACTATATACTTTTACTATTTAATCCTATAATTTATTAGTAGTTTAAAAGAGTTAGGATTATTACTATATAATAAAATCTATACTTTTTAAGTTTACTAATTAAACTCCTAATCTAGTATTCCTCTATATACTCTTATATAGTACTTTTCTTTTTCTTTTTTTCTTTTTTCTTAGTTACTTTTTATTTATTATATTCTTTTTATTAATCTACTATTTTATTAAAATAATTATTCTTTTAATTCTATTTACTTTCCTTCTATAAACTTACTATTTATTTTACTTTTTTTATTATTATTTATTATACTAAATACTAATATACTTAATATTACTATTACTATTAGTCTATAAGAGGAGAATACTAGTAGTTCTACTATAAACACTCTATATTATAATAAGGCTTTTATTCTATATTCTAGTTTTATATAAGTTAGCCCCTTCATAGCCTTATATTAACGTCCAGCCGACGGCATACATCTTATTTAGACGACACAGACACAGCTCCCTACAGACGAAGCGGTCGATGTGCGGGTTGATGTGTTCCGTGTCCGGCTGCCAAGTTCCAGCAAGTTAACGAAACGCCTACCTAGCCCCACTAACAGCCGTGACGGGTATGGTAGGCAAGTCTTCGGCGAAATAAAAATCTGTATCTGTACTGGCCGCCGGAGCCGCACCGTACCTAATCATCCGAATCATCGATAACTACAATTCAGGTGAGCCGTAGCGTAACTTCTACGGTGGCAGTTAAGGGTGGAGCAAATCACGGGCTAGTGCGATATTGTTTGCTTGTTCATCCTGCAGCTGACCTAGTAAATCTAGGAGTGGTCATCCGCGTCCTCGTCTGTGTCCGCTCTTTCCCTCGTCCTGCGAGACTCCCCACTCATTTGAACGTACGCCACGCAAGCTTTCCCGTCCACCTCGAAAATCCCGTCCACCTCTAACTCCAGTCTCTACTGTTTCCTCTTCGCTCGCACTCTATACACTATTTCCGCTTCTTCCGTCACTCCCCCCTCCGCTCTGGGTACCCTCCCCTCGTTGACCCTGTCGCCCACGTTAGCTTGAAATCCCACAGCCTTTTCTTGTTCGTCATCAGCGTTTACCTTGACCGCTGCCTGCGCCGAGCGGTTTCGACTGTCTGATTGACGAAGCCGCTTAATCAGCAGCTCGTCGCCATTCATCTCCATCTTACTTTACTCATCCAAATCATCTGCCTTTTCCAACCGCACGCCATTCTCTACCCCAGCCCTAAGCCCCTTCTTCTCTTCTAGGGACCTCGCCGCAGCCAGCCCCCGCCCAGCCCCCGTTACTGTCGTGGCTCGTCGTCCTTTTCCTCCTACCTTTACAACTTGCTGAACCTCCACTCGACAATCGCCATCACCCGCTGTAAGTCGAGCTCTTTCGCGCCTCTACCTTCTGTCCCTCCTGTCACATCGTTGTTCACATCGTGGTCGCCGTTAGCGTCTGCGCGAGCCCCTTTACGGCCCGTTGCCGTCGTAACGCTCACTAATGCACCGTCAGTTTCGCTTCTCTCCGCTTCTCCCTGTGTGCATACCTATTCCCGGCATTGTGCTTCCGTTTTTGCCGCAGTTTGCGTCAGCCTCGTCCAGATGCACGCACCAACAGTCCGCCGGCTGGTCGATGCAGGATGCAGGTTCCCGTCACTTTCCCCCACAACGCGCCCCTAATAAAGCTCCACTACCCTATTTTGGCGGCCCCTACATTCGCGCCCGCTAACTAACTTTCCCGCGCCCCCCCTTCACAGTCGTCAGTGATTAAATTTTAGTGGCTTAATCGCCTAAATATAGCGCCTCTTCTACCACACAGTCCACTACTGTAGCCTCCTAGATATCACCTATGCCTCGTCTATTAGAAAAAGGACTCACTTAGATCTTAGCTACTACTATTATTTTAATCTAGTCTTCTTCTACCTTATCCTAATCTAGATATAATATAATTTCTTCCTTTATCTAGTCTTTAGACCTTTCTTACTCTTTATATCTCCTACTTATTTACTTCTTTACTATATTTCCAACAACATCGGATACTGCTTTAACACAGCCAATGACCACAAGCAGGCGCTTGAATGGTTCCGGACATCACAAGACTGGTGGCCAGCTTCGGTCAGGGACGGAAGTGAGACGCGAGAATGCCCCGCCTTCATTTTGAAGAACACTGCGCGAGCATGGTGTATCTTGACGATTTTGACGGTGCTGCGAATCTGCTTGACGTTACAGTTTCCAGACTCGAGAGCGAGGAGCCCTCAAATTGGGCCATGCGAGCATAGTAAGGACTCCACCATGCTGAGCAATACATTGACGGCTGACGCTTTAATGTTAGCGCATATTTTGTCATGGCGACTCTTTGGCGATGCCAGGAGAACTGGGAAGCAGCCCAAACTCTCTAAATCAAGGCCCAGAATACGAGGTTGAAAGGTGATCAAGCTCGTCTCCATCCTTTTAACGGCGGATGCATGTATAGGATGGGGGTTTGCTGCTTAGCACAGGGCAAATTCGAAGCTGCGGTGTGCGTTGATACCTGCGCCAAGGCAGCTGGATGCTCGCCACCATTTCCGTCGCGCTAATGATGAAATTCAGCAAGCACATACGCGAGTCGCTCGAGGTTACCGGGCTTCACCGAGCAAGCATGCTGGTTGAGCATGCGCGCAACCTGCTCAAACTGTTAGAGGCCGTAGGCAAGAGGGGCTGTCTTGATGGAGTTGACGAGATGGATGGGATGCGCGAGGAAGCGAAAAGGTGTCTGGAGGAACGGTATGGAGATGACGCATTTTGGGAGGAAGATGAGGATCTTGACCCCAATATTCTGGAGGTGAATGAATTTGGGTGCGCGGCTGTGCCCGGGCAAACCGTCTCGGGGGGGTGGCGGCGCGACTGATGGATGGTCAATCCTCCTTGTCGTTGTGCAAGTAACCCCAAAGATCCTATCATTGCCAATCCTCGGAAAGAATAACCCAGAAATATGACAGATATTCTTTTACAGTGCACAACGGTGAAATACTTTTATGAAACATACATACATACATACACAAAGATGCTCGCCTACAAACTCTAGCGACTGCCTGGCGCCGAAACTATTAGCGTCGCCGGGCCGCTCCGAAATAACGGGGTCCGCTGTAACTTGTAGGTGACAGGGCTACCCCGAACCGCTTATGATTAGGGCACCTTCCATGTGCACGAATCAACTGACCTTCGGGCTGTACATGGTTTGAAGCAGCATATTAATGCTTGCTTGAGTACACTGTCGTGTTGATCCGGATGGTCATGGGTGCAAGTGTTTTGGTCGTGTGTCGAATCGTGCCCGCCGTATATCGGGCATGGAAGCCAGAAAATGTGGAAGCAGGAATACGCTCTTTTCTCAAGCCATACTTGTTCGACGCGGGGTATCAGGAGACTGGCATCTCGAATAACTCTCTAGTTATTCACCCATCACCTCCTTGGTGATCAGTACCTCGCTCTTCCTAGTCGTGTTCTGGACGTAACGTTGGTTGCAGATCGCTGGCGGTCTCGCTGGGTACCTGGTCCGGGGAAGTACACGCTGTACATACATGCCCTCGCCAGGGACCGGCACTTTATAGCGCCGCTGGCCATGCACGACCTGTGTGGTTCGACATGTCCTGCAGTACCGAGAGAACTGAACGATGGCAATGGAGTCCAAGCACCGCCTTGCCGAATAGACGATAGAGGCAGGTCGCTCGAGCGGATGGACGTAACAAGTTCCTGCGGGCGACCTTCTCAGAAAGAGAAGAAGAGGAAAATAGAATAGCTATGGCTCCTTCTCATCCTAGGCGTATGTGGAGCTGCTTTGCTGCAGTAGACCAGGTCTTTTGTTTTGACGTAGATCCCCCGCATACACGCTACGGGTCTGCGGTGGAGAGAATTTCCCGTCGGCTATTACTCTGTACATGCGGAGGTACAGACATCCTAGACATGGACGAATGCACACATATCTTAAATGTAACCACGGGCGGCCCGGTACAATAAAGAACCATCGTCTTCCCGGCATTCAACGAAACGGGCGTACTCTTCCACCATGCTCACCAGCATCGCCCACGCCGTCGCCAAGCTCGTACAAGACTACGAAGCGGCACACCAGTCGTACACGATGAAGGGCCTGCTCGAGACGGCCCGCCGGGCACTCCCACATCTCCTCGCCATCGCGTCTGCGACTAGCGAGCTGCCCTACCGCTGCGCCACCGACGAGGACTGCAGCCTCAACGGCCTCTGCCGCGCCGGCACGTGCGCGTGCGACCCCGGCTGGACCGGCGCCGACTGCGGCGTGCTCGACCTGCGCCCTATCCGCTCGCGGCGCTCCGGCTACGACCGCGCGGGCGTCTCCTCGTGGGGCGCCAGCATCGTGCCGGACCCCGTAGACGCCGGGCTGCACCACCTCTTCGTCTCCGAGTTCGCGCACGGCTGCGGGCTGGACTACTGGGCGCCGTACTCGCGCATCGTGCGCGCCGAGTCGCGCGCGGGCGCCGCCGGGCCGTACGTCTTCGCGGAGGAGGTGGCGGGCACATTTGCGCACAACCCGACGGTGGTGTACAGCCCGGCGGACGAGTCGTATTTGATGTACCACATCGGCTGCCCGACGGACGTGGCGGGTGAGTGCGCATCGAAGAGGTTCGCGTGCGGCCCGGGGAACGCGAACAACGGCGAGAGCGGCATATCGGTAAAGGTAAGCAGGGATCTGCGGGCGTGGACGGATGCCGGGCAGGTATTCAGGGGCAAGGACAGCAGCGCGGACTGGGACGCGGACGTGACGAATCCCTCGGCGTTCCCGCTGCGCTCGGATGGCAACGCGACCGCCGCGGTGCTGCTGGCGTACCGCGGGTGTCCGCAGGACTGCCTCGGCGCCGAGATGATCAACATCGCCGTTTCCTCGCGCGGCCACCTTGGCCCGTACGCCAAAATCCAACCCGGCCCGGTGTTCCCGCAGGCCGCCGAGGACCCGTTTGTGTTTCGCGACGCGCGCGGCCACTGGCACATGCTGACGCACTCGCTGGAGCCGGGCGGCGGGTTCGGCGACGGGCCGCTGGTCGGGCGGCACGCGTACGCGCGGGACTACGCGGGCCCGTGGATGCTGGGGATGCGCTCGCTCGCGTTCGACACGACGGTGAGGTACGAGGATGGTGGGGAGGTGCGCTTGTTTCGCCGGGAGAGGCCGCAGCTGCTGTTCTCGAGGGATGGGCGGATGACGCCGCTGCTGCTGACGACGGGCGTGCAGCGGAAGGACGGCGGCGGGAGTTACACGGTCATCGTGCCGGTGGGCGACGCGGGCGTCGAGGCGCAGTAGCATTTGGAGGCGGGAGCAAGCATGCAGCGAATATGAATGAGTCTATTATTTAATTTTTATGCAGGTTTTGTCTATTGCTTTCGGGCTACCCAGAACTGCGCCTTGTACGCACTGGTGGTCAGCGCCTTGTCGTCGAAGCTGTACACGGCGCGCATGCCACGGACCGTGCGCCCGGGGATGGTCAAGCTGCCGTACTTCTCGTCCGTCTCCACGTAGTCGAAGCCCATCGTCTCCGTGATGGAGATGATCTCCTCCAGCGAGAGCTGCACCAGCGGGCCGGTGCCGTACAGCAGCGGCCCGAGGTTGATCCAGTAGCCGCCGGGCCGGAGCAGCTTCTCGATGGTGTCGAAGTAGCTCATCAGGTTGCGCGCCGTGTCGATGAAGAAGTACGTCAGCAGAACATCGTACGACCCCAGCTCGTGGTTGAAGACGGTGGTGAAGTCGCCCTCGACAAGCAGCACCGAGTCGCCGCCGCGGTCCAGGCTGACCTCGGGGAAGCGCACGGGGCGCAGCATGTCTCCCTCGGTGATGTGGTGTGACCACGTGTCGGCAAACGGGTGACACACGGAGGCGTTGGCGTCTGGGAACGTCTCAAGGAAGCGGTACGCGACGTTCATGAACGCGGACCACTCGTTGGCGGTGACCTGGAAGCCGCCGAGGCGGGCGACCTCGTGCGCGAGGCGGTTCAGCCCCGATCCGGGGAGGAGCACGCGCAGCGGGGCGGCGAGCTCCGCGCGCTCCGGGAAGAGCGTCTCGAGGGTGCCGAGGAGCGCGGGGAAGGTCTCCTCGCACTCGTTGGCGCCCGACGGCGACCAGTCGCGCACGTAGTGCTTGAGCGCCTGCGACACGGACGTGCGGTCGGCGCGCTTGCCGGCGGCGAGCATCTCGGCGGCGTGCTTCTTGAGCTCCTGCGGCGGGACCTGGTAGTAAGCCAGCGCGCTCTGGACGATGGTGTCGCAGAGTCGCTGGTTGAGGGCGAGGTGCTCGTCAACGCGGTCAAACTTGGTTGAGTACTGGATGTGGAGGTCCAGCAGCTGCGAACGACTTGTCAGCGGGTGGGTTTGGGAGGGGAGGGAGAAAAAGGAACAGAAAGGGACTTACTGTTTTGTGTTTTCGGCCCAAGTGCTTGTAGAGGCCGCGGAAGCGCTCCAGCTCGACCTGCTGCCGCTCGTAGTAGCTCTGGAAGCCGTAGAGCGCGTCGAGGAGGCGGTGTCGCGGATGCGCCGACGACCAGTTGCGGTCGCGCTGCAGCGACTGCAGCAGCCGCACCTTCATGGCCTCGTGGCGCGAGCCTTTGACGGGTTCCTGGGCGCGGCGGAAGCTCTCGAGCAGGTCAATGGCGTCCTCGGAGTCGTGAGTCGTCTGAGACTGCTCGCGTGGTTGGTTAGCGCGGATGAGACAAGATGAGGGCTACCTTGGGGACGCACCGGGATCTGCTCAGCAAAAATCTCGGTCGACGCGACGGCCGATTTGATGCGACCCATGGCATCGCCGGCACCGTAGTAACTGCCAAATATGCCGAGGAGGAAGGTCGCCAGTGCTCCGACGACGAGCAGGTTGAAGGGCATTGCGAACATCATGACGAGGGAAATGAGCACGCCGCCAAAGGCCACTGGCAGTAGATTGTCGCGCTGCACCATGGCAGTAATTAGGAGGAGAGCAGGTAGAGGATTGACCCGGCCGTTTGCTGTTCTGCTCTTTTTTCTGCTCGTCGTCTCGTCTCGTCTGCCAAGCGCGTGGCGCTGTTTGGAGGACCTTGATGGTTGGTGCAGAGAAAAATTGGCTCCACGGTGAAGCTGGAGCGAGATGGCTTTGTCGTGGCGGGGGGTTACAGGCATAACATGCAGCACGCTATAGTGGTATAACGAAAGCGGAAAATTAGCATAAATGTCAGAAAGTAAAGCTAGTCGCTGATTTTTTGGAATGAATTTTTTTCACAGCGGTGAGGGCAGCGATGGCGCAACACGACCTCGCTGCATGTCCATCGCTCTTCCGTTCAAGACTCAAAGACAACTATCACAACTGAGATGGTCAAGTAGCTTGCAGAAAAAGATTACTTCATTAATAAGCACACCCAACTCAAGAATTTCTGAAGATTCAAAACTCAAACAGAAGCTATAGTATAAAATTCGAGGAGAGTATAAAAATCGGGCAGATCCAAATATAGACAATCAAACAATGACAATCCTGTTCTTGCGAATCCCAGTTCTAATCATATCCATCGCTCATATCCATACATCAATCACGGTGCGCTCTACTCGCCCCGGCGAGGATACTTGTAGGCTGAGCGCAGCCAGCGCGGGAGCCACGACGCAGAACCCGCTGCGTCGCCGCCCCCTCGTGTCTTGTTCCCAGCCGCGAGTCCCTAAGCGTCCTTGCGCGGCGCGGCATCACCGTTGGCGGCGGCGGCCAGGTTCTTGATGCCCCAGGGCGGCTGGCCGTCCGGGCCGGCAGCGGCCTTGGCGGCGAGGTTCTTGACGCCCCAGGGGGGTTGGCCGTCGGGACCGGCGTCGCCACCAGCAGCGAGGCTCTTGACGCCCCAGGGAGGCTGTCCTTCGGGGCCGACAGTGCCGGGCGCGCGTTCCCTACGGACGGCGCTCTCTTTCGGGCTGTCGTCCTGGGGCCAGCCGGAATTGCCGTCGCCGCCGGCTGCGGATACAGTGCCGTTCTTCGGGCTGTCATCTTGCGGCCATCCAGAGCTGCCGTCACCGAGAGCCGAGACGGTGCCGCTCTTCTTCGGGCCGTCACCTTGAGGCCAGCCAGAGCTGCCGTCACCGGCCGCCGCTGAGAAAGTGCCCTCCTTCTTCGGACCGTCACCTTGAGGCCAGCCAGAGCTGCCGTCACCGAGAGCCGAGACGGTGCCCTCCTGCTTCGGACCGTCACCTTGAGGCCAGCCAGAGCTGCCGCCACCGAGAGCCGAGACGGTGCCCTCCTTCTTCGGGCCGTCACCTTGAGGCCATCCAGAGCTGCCGTCGCCCATCGGCGCGCCGACGGCAAAACCTTTGGTGCCCCAGGGCGGTTGGCCGTCGGGGCCCTCAGTCATCGCGGCAAAGTTCTTGACTCCCCAGGGCGGCTGCCCATCGGGGCCCTCGGTGGCCATGAACTTGGCCATGCGCGTGGGGAGGTGGTGGTCAGCGGAGGATTCCACCGGCGTGGAGGGCTCCTCAGCGCTGACGGTGCCGGAGCTCACTCCAGTAGACGCCTTGGAGGGCGTGACAAGGAGGTCCTTGGCATGATGGAGGTGCTGGTCGTCTGCGGTGACGAGAGTCTTGTTGGTCTCGTCACGAGGGATGTTGGGGGTAGCCATTGTCGGCGTATGCAGTGTGGTGGAAGGTTGCTTGTTGATGTTGCAGCTGTTGCCGTTGCTGTTGGTGTTGCTCAAGTCGATGTTGTGATCTCTTTGTCTTTGTGTTTATGAGGAATCAGAACGCAAAGCCCTCGGGGATCCGGCACTGCTTTATAGACCCGTGAGGCCTTGCCGCTCTGTCGGACTCGCCCTGGCCGTCCAGCCTTATGACACCATCTACCGTCGAGCACAGCCATGATTGCAGAACGAGGCCGTATTGGGGCAAGGTCGGGCGTTTCGGCGTAGGCTTACCACGCGACGCCGTTGACGAGCCAAGCTCCCTCCCTTGTACGCAAATGTGGCCGTTCCGAGACCCAGAAACGGGCAGAGGGGAGTCATCGCCTCGCTGGTGGAGGGGGACCCGGCGAGCCCGGGTCCCTGGGAAGGGAGTCATTTGGCATACGAGCCAATGGAACTCTGTCTTCGACCTAGCTGGGCAATTGAACAAGGCAGGCACAATTGTTGCCTAGCCGTGTAAGCTGCCAGCCTCGCCCTAGCGCTGAAGGGTTCGGGGGCCAATTGGGAGGGAGAATCGTACTTTGCTCGTCGAGTGTATACCGGGGACGGAGAGAAAATAGCGTCAGTGCCGTTGCCTTGGCTCTCAAAACAGACGACGAAATTGGGGTTCAGCTGGCGGGGTGGAGGTTGGCGCGCTGCGCAGCCTCGCATGGAAAATCCGGACTTGGTCAGAAAGCGGAAAGGAGCAGCGTCGATCGCCCGGGGGGCTGATTTAGGGCATATTTTGGTGTTCGTCGTCATAACTAACTAGTTGCTCAATTGGAAAGAGTACGCCTCGCGATAAGTTTTTCCGGACACCCTCCTCGGCGACATTTCCTCGTCGTCCCTTACTACATACGAGCCCGCAGGCAAGTCCGGCGCAGGAACAATACCCAGGATGGAGGCAGGCCGGGTTGACGCAGGGAGGGTGCAGCCGCAGCTGATGGAGGATGCTCCTGCATATCTGAATTGAACTTGGTAAAACAGCTTCCAGAAGGCTGTGGGTTCTGTGTGTGCGTGTGTGTGTCGCACCGCATCGAGGTTTTGCAAGGGCACAGTAAGCCGAGCATAAAGCCGATATGGAGACACGCAGAAAGCGACCGAGTAGAATTTTCTGTCTCACTGCTTAGGAAAAAAAAAAAGACCCAAGGAGGGCATAACACGATAACAACTCAATGAGAAGCGAAGTCGGCTTCTGGCACGCACCCAGCGTTCATTGGCGAAGCTGGTGTTCACGAGGCTATGCCAGGAGACCGCTGGCACCATCTTTTGGGCCTTGGCGTATATCCGCATGCCTGAGAGAGCTGACGAGCACCGGCCAAGGACCGCCCTGAAACGCTACCCGGCATTGGCCAATGGTGGTGCTCTGCCGGCGCCAGCGTGGCACGGCGAGGACCGGATAGAGACGAAGCTGATGGATGCCACTCAGGGCGGTGATTTGACTGGCTATGGGCATTTTGACCCCCTAGTATTATCGGAATTGGCATTGGCTCCTCGCAAAAGTGACGCCTGTTGCGACAGCAAGTCTGCGAAACAAGCGAGGTGTTGCCGCCCTCGTCGCATCATCTCACCCGCGGAGATGACGCCGCCGGATCACGGCCCAGGTGACTTGTTGTCGGCCAATGCTACGGAGTGGTTGGTTAAGAATTGGTTTGAGGCACGTCATCACCTCCGATGCACGAATTTGCTTCACCATTTGCTCTTCCAGCTCGTCTCGCAGTTTCTTCGCCATTCTCTGTCGTCGGTGTTGTCCCCCACGTCGCGTAAGCAACCAGTCAGGCTCCCACGCAACGTGGCATGTATTATGGCTTGCAGCACTCCCGCCTATTATTTTATGCGCATTATAGGTGACAGTTCCGGCCAGATGCGGTCTCGCACAGCTTGTTAACTGATTGGTTGATTCTACACCGAGCAAGGGTCAGGCACTGTAGTCCTTGTCCATGAAGCGACTGTAGGGTAAGATATGATTCATTCGGTCATTTATGTACAATGCACAAGCTAATAACGGTTGCCCCATGGACAATGGGCGAAGGAGAATTTTTTTCTGCCACTTGTCTCCTTTCAGATCTGCAGCTTTGTTGCATTTAATTAAAGTCAATGGCAGCTGAACTTGACGTCATGCACAGGCAGACAAATATATTGCTGCGAGGCTTTTGGCTGCGAGCATTGCAGCGGCCATGCCGTCGTCTACGCAGCTGAAGTTCTCTACATAGATAACGTGACACGAGCGTGACAAAAAAAAAAAAAAAAAAAAAAAAAAAAAAAAAACCCTCAAAAAAAAATTCTCGGTGCAACGGTTTTCACATTCATCAAGAAATTTTCGCCTAGTGTGTGAAGCGCATCTTGCTGTCCGTATGGTACAGGGGGGTAGCATGGAACCTGGATATGCGACGGGTACAGCCTGGTAAATTTGATACAGTGAATCCTGGAATTGGTATAACTCAGCGAGGAAGGAGAACCCTAATGTTTTTGACCAAGAAAAATTAATGGCTTCCTGAGCGACCGCAAAAGGCGCTCATAGCTATGAGGAAATGATCTTGTGGACACGGCACTATGAAAATGCTATTCATATCCTACTGCACAACAACGGGCACGAAACAGCGTGTTGAGTACGTCACTGTACGTTATCTTGCATCCTCTGTGCATCTTTATTGGAGATCTTCGGAATATATGATTTCTTTGGCCTCGAATGGCCTGACTTTCATTATCCGTCCAGTAATACACTCTAATCGTACAATTTCAACTGGTCACTCTTCCAGTCCGTGATGCGATGTGATGCCGGGCAGATCTACCCGTTGAAGCCGTGGTCAGGGCATGCCATTCCGCCGCACATATTTATTGAGTCAACCCGCCGCGCTTCTCTAGATCCTACAACTGTCCTGCATATTCACCGAACCCGACCAAACTGCGCCATGCCTTCCCGGAAGGAAACACAGAGAGATGGGAGCCCTTGTGAGGATGGAGACTCCGAGGACATCGTGACGGCGCTTGGCTCCGTGCCGGTGACTGTCCAGCGACGGCCCTTTATACAGCCCGAAGATGACGAAAAGCTTGCACAGGCCGGTAAGTGACAGGATAATTTTCCCCTTCAGATGCATAAATGGTAATGACAATGGGCAACATAGGAACGGCTAGAGCCAACATTGCCGCTTCGCACGAGCATCCCGACGGCACGGCCGTGGACGGCTGGAGCGAGCACCACAAGCACCAAACGGTGTGCACTGCATATTGTTTCAAGGTGTAATTTACGCTGACATGTTCGTGTTGCAGGTCCTACAGCAGCATTGCGAGTTCTTCGACCGGGTAGGCCAAGTATCTCTCCATCAAGCTGCCATGCACTTACACTGCGTAGGACAGGGACGGAGTCATCTGGCCCGTGGATACCTACGTCGGCTTCCGCAGACTCGGCTTCAACGTCATATTCTCCGCGCTTTCCGCCTTCATCATCCACCTCAACCTTTCCTACGCGACGGTGGAAAGGCTCCTCCCAGACCCCCTTCTCCGCATCTACCTGGCGCGCATCCACAAGGCCAAGCACGGCAGCGACAGCGACGCGTACGACACCGAGGGCCGCTTCAGCCCGCAAAAGTTCGAGGACATCTTCGCCAAGAACGCGGCCGAGAAGGAGA
Source organism: Cordyceps fumosorosea ARSEF 2679 (assembly GCF_001636725.1). Classification (NCBI taxonomy): domain Eukaryota; kingdom Fungi; phylum Ascomycota; class Sordariomycetes; order Hypocreales; family Cordycipitaceae; genus Cordyceps; species Cordyceps fumosorosea. The sequence goes on along the minus strand of NW_017387336.1, from coordinate 152,260 downwards.
GCCTGACGGCCGGGGAGGTGAGGAGGATGCTGAGCGGGCAGCGGCTGGTGTCGGATCCGGTTGGATGGGGCGCTGCAGCATTCGAATGTGAGTGATGTACCCAGGAGCCGCTCTCGTCTCTCCTGAGCATGAAAGAAATTGATCGCTCTTACGAGATGGCATTGTTGCTGACGACGGGCAGGGACTGCCTTGTATCTCATGCTCTGGCCGGCGGGCGGACGGCTGAGGAAGGAAGACGTCCGGCGGTTGTATGATGGCAGTCTGTTTTATCAGATCGCCGCAGAGCGGGAGAAGGATTCGTCGTCGTGAGATCTACCAGCCATGTCGGATGGAGCGAAAAATGACGTGCAATAATGCCAAGGGGGCAGAAGAGGACGCTCATGTAGACTGAGAGCCTTGCGGTCACGGGAAGCAGGCAAATTGAAGATGGATTCAGGGATGGAATCCGAGTCTGTGGTTCTAACGCTTTGTTTTCTTATTCTTTTTCTTAACGTGAAAAGAAAAGCAGAATGTTTACTTTGTATGGAAAGCTCGTTGTTCGCAAACTTGCACGTGGAGGTGTAATTATTGAAACAGGGTTACATGAATACACCGGAGAGGGGCGCCTTAATCACCCATCCCTAACAACTACTTTGTAGCTGCATGTTCTTCTTTTTTTTTTTTAGAATTTCATCTCCTTTGCAGCGGGTGCGCGAACGACCTCGCTCGCCAACTCCACGGCTAATACCAGTACGCACCACCATCCTCGCCGTCCAGCCTCCCCTCGCCGCCCAGCCTCGCCAGCAAGTCCTTGACCCTGACCACCACCGCCTTGCCGTACTCCGGCCCCGGCGGCGGCATAGCGACGCTCAGGTTGTTGCGCAGCCAGACCGTGCGTCGCTTCAACGCGGCCGCATCCACGGCCTTGCGCATCACCGCGTAGTCCTCGTCGCCGTAGCCGCCGCCGAGAATGACCGCCGCGGCGCCGCGGGCAACGTTTCCCGTGCCGACGCTGCTGGGAGCCGTGCTCGTCGGGACGCGGCCGGCGAGGACGAGCGGAAGGTCGGCGACGCCGGCCTCGGGGGTCTTGACAAAGTGAACCACTGGCCCGGGTTAGCAGGCGGGCGGGCAATGGGGAAGGAAAAGGGGGCACGTACGTTCATATTCGGGCTGGAGTCCGGCGGCGACGGCTTCGCCGATGGCCTCTCGCCGGCCGCAGACGATGACGGGGATCGCTTTGGCGGCCATGGATGAGGCGGAGAGGAAGCGTGATGCTGTGGTGTGACGGAGGGTGAGGAGAGGTGGTGAGCGGACAATGATGCCGCGACTTTGGAGATAAAGTCTGGATGAAATCATGGCTTCACGGATGGATGGATGGAATTGCCCGAGTTTATGCCTGACCTTTAAAATTTATTCACGCTGATGGGCGCTGACTAGTGGCCACCGGTCGCTGAGTGGCGTGTTTGCCGTTGAACTTTGTGAGAGCCAGGATCTGCAAGTGGTTAAGAGCATGCGCTATCCAACGGTGCATGTCTTTGCTAAAAAGGGACTCGATGAGGAATTGGCGCCAGACTACATCATGATGCGACAAAACGGACGATGCGAGACTTGGTAGAGTGTTGGAGTGGTTGACTGTTGCTTCACGTGCCCTCATTGTACAGAACTGCCACTTCAGCAAACTAACACTGGCTAGTTAGCTATGGATGTCGTCCCTCCTTCATCACCATACACAGTACCGAATTGCCTTCGATACTGGCTTCCTTGCTTCGTCATCAAAGCATCGTCGCTCTCACCGTGCCCTTCGCTCTGCTCCGTACACAATGCCATCTCGACCTCTTATCCTCAACGAGCCCCTCGACCATGGGTTGCTTGGCTTGGCCTACAGGGCCGCATCGACTGTGCCTGCAATTATTCATCACGCCCAAGAATAAGTGCACAAGATTTCACATCTCAAGTTTTATTGTCTATGAACTTGCCGACGGAGTTGTTGCGCGAGTATCTCGAGTGCCCGTTGGCTAGTCAACAGTTCTTCTGCTGCCCGTCGCATCGATGCCGCTCCCCCGCCTGCCAGCATCCTTCTCCAACTGCGTTCAAAACACGACTAAGACCAGGTGACTCTGATCTCTGCCTCGCCATATCTGCCCCGGATGCCCTGCTTCATCGACGTGCCCGGCTCCGGGACCCAGGTGACGATGGCGCCCGCGATGGAGTCGTTGGGCGAGAGGTCCGCGTCGTGATCCCAGAGATCCACGTCCGTCACGAGCTTGTCGTCCATGGCCACGGCCATCACCTTGCGCTCCAGAGGCACCTTGTCCCCCGGTTTGAGCTCCACGTACGACTTGGAGTCCTTGTTGAACAAGTCGCGCTTGCCGTACTTGGTCGTCGCGATGACCTTGCCGTACACGTCGGCCGGGTTCTCATCATCGCCGTTGATCAGGATGACGTCAATGTCCGCCTGCGCGGCGTTGCCCATGACGACGTAGTTGGCCGTGGCCGAGCCGTAGGCGCCGGTGACGGTCTTGTTCTGCAGCTGGTCCAGCACGTCGCCCTTGTCGACGAACTCGCCGAAGCTGATCTCGTCGTCGGGCGAGGCGTCGGCGTCCTTGTCGGTGAGCTTGAACTCGAGGACGAAGCCGCTCTCGGCGGAGATGGAGCGCTGGGCCGGGCCGGTCAGGTGAGCGATCTGACCGGGCGTGATGGACTCGTAGTCGCTGCGCTCGCGGTTGTAGATGTCCTGCTTGCCGATGGAGTCGGTCGCCTGGATGGTGCCGTAGAGGTCGCCGGGGTTCTCATCGTCGATGTTGTTGATGCGCACCCAGAAGATTTCGGCTAGCTGGCGGCCGGCGCCGAGGATGATTTCGCGGGCCTTGTCGCAGTCGCCTGTTGACACGGGAGATTAGCGTACGTGGCGACAACAACATCCGTGGACAGTCACACGTACCTCCGTCGCGACGGCCGAGATGCGACTTGGACGGGACGGCCAAGATGAGGATGGCGAGAAGCGCTTTGCAGTCGAGGCCGCTGTAGTTCTTGCTCTTCAAGCTGTGGTAGTCAGTCCGCTCGATGCCGTAGTCGGACGCCCTCAGCTCCTCCAGCACCTCGGCGCAGTCCTCATCATTGTCAGCTGGTGATGTCTTGGTTAGTCGATGATGACACGCGGGTGGACGGTAGGATGGAACGACTCACTTTCTCCCTCACGCTTCGTTAGACTGGAGCAGCTTGCGGTGGGCGTGTAGTAAGTCTTGCCACGGGCGACGTCGGCGCAGGAGTCGCCGTTGTCAACAGCGCGAGCGGTGACGTGCTGAACGCAGAGCAGGGTGCGCACGAGCGCGTGGAGGTATTTCACGTGCATGGTAAAGAAGGTTGGAAGCCTTTGGCAAATTGAAACGAGAGGGGTATAGTAGTTTGGTTGCCTGGGCTTTATTCGCTGACCCGACCATCACCAAGCCGTCTTGGGTGCTTTATAGATATATATACATCCTGTAGGAGATGCTATCCGTAGTCCTACGCAGGAGGCATCTTGAAAGAGTGAATACCTTGCTGCTTCGCGAGTCATGAGATTCATGTCAGTAGGTTGAAAGGTGAAGCGATCCGTATTCCGAGAGAGCATATGCCCATGTGCTATAGACCTGGTGTACGGCCGACCACGCCATCTACATGATGTCGCGAGCCACGACAGACCACGGAAGTGATGCCCTTTGAGCAGCACTTGTCGGAAATTGCACGCGCACCTTGTGCTATGTATCCAAGTATACCAGTTAATCAAGATCATAAGACGAGGGATCATGCCCTGCCCTGTGGAAAGCGCCCTGGGCTCGGTGGGAACCCATCATGCCCACTATAACAACAAGGTGGCATTGCCGAGCCCGCCCGGCGGGTAGCTTGGCGGGTATTTTGTTTGCCGACTGCACGGCAATTGCGGGCGGCTCTGTCGAGTGGAAGAAGATAAGTCACATGAATACATGCAGTAGTGTATCTTGCCTTGTGAGTTTGCAAGGCATGGCTGTGGGAAATTAGATGAACACTCTACAGGCTGCATCAGCACAAGCGGCGATGCGTCACGGCAGTTGTGGGCGGCCGCATACACGAAAGGTTAGATGCGGATTAGCATTGGAAGTACTGTTCCTTGCTTTAAAGGTTGAAAAGAAATAAGCTTCGTGGAAATTAGAAAAATGACGTTGTAGTAAGTGGGTAATATTAGCAACAGTGCGGGGGATATTCCACACCTAGTTGGGCTTCTGGAAAGCCCGGCCAAAGACGCTTATACTACAAGCCGATAGCTGCTTGGGATACTGTGAAGATGTAAAATAATACAAACAATGACATGCAGAGCAAGTTTCGTACGCCTCACGGCGCACCTCGTCTATTTTATCTAGTCAAATCTATAGCGTTCATGTTCTACTCGTCCTCCTCGTCCTCGTCCTCGTCCTGCTTCGGGTCCGCCATCTCGCCCGCCAGGATCTTGTCCGGGATCTCCGTCTGCAGCACGCCCTCCGCATCGCGATACTCCTCGCGCGAGTACAGCTCGATGCCGTCATACCCGCAGCTGTCCACCGCGTTCCACAGCGTCCAGGCCGCCTTGAACGGCACACGCCACTTCCACCAGATGGTCCCGTCGACCACCTCGGCCGGCCCGACGATCGGCTGCTCGTCCCAGTCCTCCAGCGCGTACGAGTAGTGCAGCACCACGGCGCCCTGCTCCTCGGACTTGTCGTCGAGGACGGCGAGCCAGTCGCCGGCGAGGCTGGTGGAGGCGCCGCCGGTGGACCGCTTGATGAGCGGCTCGACGAGGGCGCGCAGCTGGGCGTCGGGGGCAGAGGCGAAGCCGGTGGCGAAGTCGGCGATGGGCGGCGAGGTCGCCCACTCGTCGAGGGACGCCTGGTCGGGCGTGCGGACGAGGCTGAACATGTTGTCGGCGTTTTCGGGGATGGCGCACTCGGCCATGAGCTTCTCGATGACCTAAGGGCGCAGATGTCAGCTAGCTCTCCGTTTGCGCAACGGAGCAGCGTGGGAATCGGATTCCGTACCCTTCCGGGGACCTCGGCGGTGCAGAATAGAAGAATGGCAGACATGATGAGCTTTAGCGTGTAGGTGAGAGACGGGAAGCGTGCAGCAGCAGTGTGGTGTCCAAGAAGAAGTTGCAGATGGTGAGGATGCTGAGTCGCGAGTGGCCTGACAAGTACACGTTGTAGTTACTTGCTGAAGAAGTGGATTCTGGCCCGGCAGTTGGCGGCTGTCGCCAAACTTGACACCTTTTAGTTCTTTTAGTTGGTTGATATTTTAGTTAGCACTCTAATAATCTGAAACACAAGTATTCCCTGTTTTGGAAGGGGGTGCTTTTATGACGCAGCCACCACTCCCCTCCCCCGGAGCCCGTCCAATATTCCCAGAGCCTGGATTTCGGTGACCGAGCAATACAATAAACTACCTAGTACGCCGATACCAATCAAGCAATATAACGAACCCTTTCCAAGCATCCGGATCTCGCTGGTACCTATTCCTCATACGGGCACAGGCACGGCGTCCGCGCCCTCCAGAGCATGCATGGCATGGCGGCTAGTCATGTCAAAGGCCAGTCCTCGTCGGACAGTGGTGGGCGCAGTCTGCTCCAAAAATTAACGCAAATCGAGCGAGCACACCTGCCGAACCATGCTACATAACTATAACATGCCATGAACTAGAATGGCCTTCCCACCCAGCAGTGGCACGCCAAGATAACCATATACGGGAATGTAATACTAATCCCGCTGGATAAGTGACCCCATTGATGGGATGCTAAACCCGGTCTACCAACGATACCTGACGAACCGAGATATTGATTCCATCTCAGCCATCACAGCATCAGCATTCTTTGACCATCCTCTCAGCTACTTGCACCACTCCGACTTCTTTCCTCAAGCATCATGACTCGCTTCAATGCGTCCTGCCCCGACGAAGGCCTTGCGCTTATCGTCAGTAAGCGCGGTATAGCCCGGACGGCAGTTGCAGAGAGCCCTGAACAACTGACTACATCTCGGTAAGTGAAGGTAAATGCAACAAGATGAAGACGGCAGTGAACAGGCGCTTGTTGGGATTTGAGAGTACAAAAGGACGATTGAGCCTTGAGGTAATCCCCGTTACTTCAGTCGCCTCACAGATACAAAAGAAGAGACAACAGTCTTTTCACCAGCACTTTCTGCAACTCACACTCGCTGTTACCCTTGTTTCTCCTTGAAGATGCAACTTTCTGCTTCCCTGTTGCTTGCCTTCTGCGCCCTCGGGCTGCAGGGCGCCGTCGGCACGCCCATCCTCGAAGGTCCCGTGGACATTGGCGCGCTGGACCTCGGCCCCAAGGACGACAACACCACCGAGCTCGTCGCTCGTCAGCCCCCTCCTCCCGGCAGTACCAACGCCAACCCCATCATCGCCGAGCTGGACCTGGACGGCACCAAGATGAACATGCTGCCCTTCGAGGCCGACTGCTACGCCATCCTGTGCCTGAAAGCTCCCGATGTTTTGTAAGCCGACGCGGGCTGACCCTTGGCCCCTCTGCCTTGCTCTTTCTCTTACTGACAAATTAAACCTGGGGATAGGCAGCGCGTCGTTGGCAAGGTCATCAACCGCAATCGCAGAACTAGCGGAGTTTGCAAGTCCCCGTTCAAGAGAGGCAAGGCAAAGTACAAGCTCGACAAGCTCCTGCCCCCTACCCACAACACCTGGGGCACGTTCGACTCACCGGAGGAGTATCCCTTCGCGTCCTCCGAGCAGGGCGGAACCAAGTGCGTAACATGATGCCGTCGCGAGCTTCTCCGCGCCAACTTCTAACACTCCACTCTTCAAGCGCCTACCTGTTCCCGGTCAGCCTCGCCTCCCAGAACTCCCAGGGAGGCACCCTGAACGGGCTGCTTTCCAAGTACGACATCAAGGCATACGATCCCGCCAAACAGGGTACCCCCGGTGCCACCGACCGCACCTGGTACAAGATCGAGTACAAGGGAAAGCTCGGGTGAGCAGTTCTCCGTCTCCAAACGCCGGGATTTTCGCGACGGCTAACACAGACTCAACCAGCCCTTACTGCACCGCCCTCATGGCGAAGGACACGAGCGTCTGCAACAAGAACTTTGACGGCAAGGGTGACTGGGGCTTCGACGTGGCCGACCAGGCTTACAAGTACAACAAAGGGGATTACCAACGGATCCCAAGAGTGTAGAGCCCGTCGCGCAGAATGTTACAGTATCTAGCTGGAAAGACGATACAGTCGCTTAGCATGTAGGCCTTTCAATAAGAATCAACTATCCAAGCTGAAAGACCGGTACACGCGATTCTAGTAAGTAGGCTTCAATGGGAACAGATGCAGGGCAGAAATAAAAGATGTAGGTGAAAGGGAAGAAAAGAACAGGAAAGATGCAACGTCTAGTAGCATGCTTTCATAGTAAACGCTCAAGCATGGGTTATATACAGCGAGGCTGCCCTGCCCATGCCTACAAGATATAGTAAAAGTCTCACGTTATAAGATCATAGGGGAAAGCTCCCACCTACCTTAGAGTACTATATTAGAGCTAAAGAGGAAAGAAGTAGTAGCTATAGATACTTTATCTTTTATCTTTTTTATATATTTTTTATATTTTCTTTATATTCTTTATATTCTTTATATTCTTTATATTCTTTATATTCTTTATTTTTTTTTATAGTTTTTATAGTTTTTTAATTTTTTATATTTTTTTATATCATTTATATCATTTATATTTTTTATATCTCTTATATCCTTTATATCTTTCTTATTTTTCTTATCTCTTTTCTACTCACTTGTTCACCCGCCCCCTGACCCGCACGTACAGTACGGGCGGCTTACCTTGCGCGGGAAAACGCTGCGTGGTTTCCACAAACGGGTATTCGTTGAGCAACAGGCTGAGCTTCTCGAAGCCGAAGCTGCGCGGGTCAAAGTCCGGCTGCCACTTGGTGATGAGCCCTCCGAGACGCGCCACGTTGACCCACCCGTCGTCGTCGGAGACGGCCTTGATCGCGCTCTTGATGAAGGTCGGCGCGGGAATGGGCTGCTTCGCGGCAGCACCCTGCGCTGCGGCGCCATCCCTATGAGTAGCAGCAGCGGCGTCCTTGTGCGTCACGGCACTGCCCTCCGAGGCGACGTGGACGCGCTGCGTCGCGACGGCATCCTCCTGCGCTGCGGCGGTGGCGACGTCTCTCTGCGTCGCGGCGGCGCCATCCTTGTTCGTCGCGGCGGTGGCATCCTTGAGCGTCGAGGCGCCGCCGCCGACGTGGACGGGCAGCGACAGGTTGTCGAGGTAGATGAACTTGTCGCAGGCGGTGACCAGCGGCTGGGGCGTCTTGCGCTCGCCAAACCCGTAGACGACGAGTCCAGACTCGCGGATGCGCGAGGCGAGGCGGGTAAAGTCGCTATCGCTGGTGACGAGGCAGAAGGCGTCGAAGCGCCGCGTGTACAGCAGGTCCATGGCGTCGATGATCATGGCCGCGTCGCTGGAGTTCTTGCCCTGGGTATACGAGAACTGCTGGATCGGCTGGATAGAGTTCTCGAGAAGCCTCTCCTTCCAGCCGTTGAGCAGGCTGCCGGTCCAGTCGCCGTAGGCGCGCTTGACGAAGGGCGTGCCGTACTTGGCGATCTCGGCGAGCAGGGCGCTGGCCATGCTGGGGGAAGCGTTCTCGGCGTCGATGAGGACGGCGATCTTGGCGGGCTTCTCGCCAACGGACTGAGGGTCAGCCGCTATGGAGGTCATGGCCAAACCTTAAGCCAAGCCTTTTATATCCTGGCGATTGGTGATGCTGTGTTGTGCAAGATGTTTGGGCGCGTGTAGGGTAGGGCTTGGGTTGTGGCGGGGTCTCGGCGTCTGGGTGGATGAATGGCCCGCTTCTCGTATTCGTAACTAGTGCTCAGTTCAAATTCTGATTCCAACTGGACAACTGCATCGTCACTATCATCCCTACCATTAATATCAGCTTCAAGGGCGCCGGGAGCTCTATTAACCAGCGCAACACAGCCTCCAGCGTGGTGCCTCGCAAATCGACTGTGCAAAAAGCAGCGCTCTTCCTTCAGGTGCCATCGAGATACACCCCCGCGCCCGACCTGGAGCGGGCCCACCAACTAAAGTGAAGCGCCCCCCGTAAAGGTGGGGATTACAGGGGAGCTTACAGGGGCCAGTGACGTAAAGTCGTGGGCCCTGCGAGGGAACTCCCTTTCCTCCCTCCTCCCTCCTACCTTATTACCTACCCCGTGCCTGTGCCGCACGCCGGCGTCCATCATCTCCCATTCCGTGCCCAAGTGTCTGACGATTTCATTTCCTTCATCAACTGCAAGTCATTACTGTCCAGGCTTTCTCATTCTCCGAGCGTGCTCAGTCAAGCTCAATCCACCAACCATGCCAGGCAAGTTTGCCGAACAGTCACTCTCATCGCCCAGCGATCGCGTGACCCCTAACGCCAAACAGAAGCGAAAAAATACCCCGGGACCCTCACCCTCGATTCTTCGAAAGGTAGCGGAAGCTTTACATTCCACTATACTTCTTCTCTCTCCGCGAATGACAATAACTGGATCGGCATCTACTATGCTTATGGCGGTGGACCGGACCATGGCGAATATGTGCAAGATTCGCTAGCCTGGGATTGGGCTCCTTCGACTAAAGGAACTGTCTCCGTCTTGACAAAGAATCTCCGAAACGGCACGTACAAGGCCTACCTACTCGCTGAGGGCGGATACCGTTTGCTGGCGAAGCCACTCGTTGTCAACCTGGGCAGTCCAAGCGATCTGGCCTTGTTCACGAGCTCAATCACCACCCACAATGCTCGTCGCGGAGACTCCTTCACTGCCAACATCGGAAACCTTGTCAACCGCGCCGGCGATCCGAATACCCGCTTCTCTGCTCCAGAATGCGATTGTTGGGCCAAGGTCGATGACGATGGTATCATCACCGGAGTCCCACCAGCCGACGCCCACGATACCACCATCCGTGTTCACGTCACAAATGGCAAGGCGTCTGCTAAGCTTCAGGTTCACATTCCTGTTCGAAAGCAACGACAACCATTGGTTGAGACGTTACGCGTCTTGAGCTTCAACCTCTGGGTTGGCGGCCAGATGGTGAACAATCACCACGAAAAGCAGGTTCGCTTCTTGGCGCAGTCAAACATTGACATCGCCGGCATGCAGGAAAGCGGCGGCGGACATGGAACTCGCCTTGCTCGTGCACTTGGCTGGTACTCCTGGCAAGGTCCCACCGTGTCCATCATCACTCGCTACCCGATCGCAGAGGTCCTCGAGGCCCCCAACAAGTCTGTTGCTGTTCGCATCAGTCTCGATGGCACGGCGAACGACATTATATTCTGGAATTGCCATTTGGGCTACGATCCGTATGGGCCGTATGACTTCTGCTTTGATCACATGAGCTTCGACCAGGTCATGCGGCGTGAGGCTCAATCAGGCCGAACCCCAGAAATCATGGCCATCATGGCAAGCATGCAGGGCAGTCTGGCTAATGCTGACGATGTTCCGATGTTTTTGACGGGCGACTTTAACGCGCCTTCACATCTTGATTGGATTGATGCAACAAAGGATCAGCACTGTGGCAGGGGCTATACGGAGTGGCCAACGTCAAAATTCCCTGCGGATTCCGGCTTGATAGACTCGTATCGGGTTGTCCACCCGAGTCCTGTCTCTAAGCCTGGGATTACCTGGTCTCCGATCTACCTTGAGAACCAAGGCAGAAAAGAGCCCTTGGACCGCATTGACTTTGTTTATCACAAGGGTCGAAAGCTCGCCGTGGAGGACTCGACAGCACTGGTTGCGGGAAAGCCGGCTCCCCAGCCCAGACACGCGGACAATGAGTGGACTTCTGACCACAAAGCTGTCCTCACAGTTTACAGGTTCATCGATTCGGCGTCGGGAAACTGTGAAGCTGGGTCGGCATGAGAGTGAGGCGGGAGTTGTCGTTGGCCTCTACACACATCATCACTATAGATGGCCAAGAATTAGAGAGGAGACGAAGCAGATGGGCAAAAGGAAGCTATGTAGTTTATATAGACAAGACGCGCGGATCCATTATTCGCTGTTCTTTAGACTTGAAGCAAAACAACTCAGACCTTCTCCCCACTCACTGCATGTACATCCTCGCACGTCGATTCGATTGACCTCGTTGATAAATTTGACTTGTAGCCACTGGAGATTGTTAGCTCAATGACAACCAAATTGTCAAATAAAGGCACTTACAAAATGACATCCATGTCTTCCAACGTGCGCCCCTTGGTCTCGGGGAGGAAGAAGTAGGCCCAAACGACGGCCACGAGCATCCACGAGGCAAAGAAATACCAGGTTCCGTAGCCGAATGACTGGAATATGTAAGGGAGAGCCTTGGTGATGGCGAACTGTGTCAACCTGTCGCTCCCGTTAGTCTCCGTGGTCAAGCTTTGCTGCGTGGGCGATGATTTCCGCTGCCTACCATTGTACCAGGGCGGCCCACGTGCCCGTGAAGTTGCGCACCGCACCGGGGAAGATTTCCGCGGAGACGATCCACGGGATTCCGTTGAGGCCGAATGACCAGCTATGACATTGTGAGCAAACGACCAACGTTGCAGGGTGATGAAACTGCCTACAAGACGGAGTAGATCATGATCATGGCAGTGGCAGCCTTGCCGCCCGCGGCAGTCGAGGCGGATAGCGTCCCGCCAGCGGCAATCACGCTCGCCGGGTGGCCGATCTTGACATAGGTTCCGACGATCCAGAGACAGACCGAGCACATGAGAGACGAGATTATTGTTGGATTGCGTCGGCCCCAGACGTCGACGAGCAGGCCATAGAAGATGATGGACGCGACAGCTTGTCAGAGTTGTTAGCCCCAGGAAACGGATTGAGTCGTGCACGGACTTCTCACCCTTGACCAGCCCGTAGATGCCGGTGTACAGCGCGACGTCCTTGATGCCGAGCGAGGCGAAGAGCGTGGGGGAGTAGTAGTTGATGGCCGCGGCGCCGGACATGTTTTGCAGGGTGAAGGCGCAGCAGACGAGCAGCAGGCGGTTGCGCATGCCCCTGCGCGACAGCTCGACCAGCACGCCCCTCATCAGCGCCAGGGACCCGGTGCCGTGCCGGCCCGCCAGCCGCGTCTCGTCGGCGATGCGTCTCCGCATCAGGTCCAGGTCCTCCCGGACGTCTGCCGGGGGGGGGGGGGG
>NW_017387336.1:0-140069 GCF_001636725.1 Cordyceps fumosorosea ARSEF 2679 | reverse complement strand
GCGGGGGGGGGGGGGGATTGAAGGCGTCAGCAAAGGGTTGCAAGAATCATGACCAAGTTGCGCATCGGCTCACATTCATGCGACCGCGGCAGGTTCCGGACGGCCTCGAGGACCTCGGCGGCGTCCCGCTCGCGCCCCTTGCGCATCAGCCACAGCGGGCTCTCGTGCAGGAAGAGGCCGCCGACGAGGAGCGCGCCCGCGGGGATCAGCTGCACGGCCATGGGCACGCGCCAGGAGGCGGGCGAGGTGACGTCCATGTGCTGGTTGATGCCGTAGTTGATCCAGAAGCCGACGAGGCTGCCGAGCTGGTAGGCGACCTCGAAGAGGCCGGTGAGGACGCCGCGGATGGAGACGACGGACAGCTCGGCGATGTAGCTGGGGACGGTGGCGGTGACGGCGCCGCAGGCGAGGCCGGTGAGGACCCGGCCGGCATCTGTGGGGGGGGGTCTGTGAGTGGGTGGAGGGTGGGCGGCGATGCCTGGGCAGGACTGACAAATGTAGGAGAGCTGGTCGGTGGCTACGACCATGAGGATGGCGCCGATGAGGAAGACGACCATGTTGGCCTGCAGCGCCCACTTGCGGCCGAGCCGCTCGGTCACTGGACGGGTGTTAATCAGCCTGGCTCTGGGTATGATGTGAGCACGGTGGTATGTTCGTACATAGAAAGCAGATTATGGCGCCGAAGAAGGCGCCGGCCTGGAAGCCGGAGGTGATGTTGCTGGAGATGTTGGCGGCTTCTTGCTTGCTGATGTTGAAGGACGTCTTGAAGCTCGCGCGGGCAATGGTCGTGCCGATGAAGGCAGAGTCATAGCCGAATCTAAAAAGTGTAAGCAGATGCGCTGTGCATATGAGACGAAGCGACGTACAGGATCGAGCCGGTGGCGATGATGGCCGTCTCGGTATACAAGCGCCAGTTGTAGACCTCCTTGGGGGTTGGCCGATCCTCCTTTGCGTGGAACCAGGTCATCTTGCAGCGTACGTGATGGACTCGGCGACTGTTGGTGAAGGTTGCATCGCATCAGAGCGCCTTGCCGCCCTTGATATATATAAATCCCATGTCGCGTAGCTTGGCGAGGGGAGGCGTTGGTTGTCGCTTGCGTTACCCCAGGCTTCGGTTATTTTAGAAAGGAGGGGAAATGCTGGGGAAACGGGGCGGCTTTTGAGCCGGGGAAATAAGGTGGGAAAGTTTATGAGATGGCCAAAGGTCGAGACGCCACCACCCTTGGTTGGTTGGGATGAACTCATGAACTCGGCAATACCATGAGGGGGGGGGGGGGGGATGAGGGCGTTTCTTCTAGCGTAGCGGAGTGTACACCCAATAACTAATGAACGTTAGTTGAAATACGCGACCCGAGCCGATCGATGCGAGCGAGGGCTGTGTGTGGGGGGAGTTGTGCACTGTTGTAGCCGACCCGAGATGGCTGTATTCTATTCCTACGGTTGATGTATACGGTTACGATACAGAGTTAGAGCACCGATCATCGGTCAGTAATGCAGGGCATTTGTTTTGATTCTGCGCGGCCTAGGTCTTCACTTTACCATGGCGCATTCCTCAGAAATCAATGCATCGGCTCGCATAATTCGTAGAGCTACAGTACCAACACTACCAACACTACCAACACCACCAACACCACGCGATTACACCAAGACAGAGCACATGTTGTCAAGAGACGTCTTTTTAAATTCCCGTGGCATACCATCACACAATCCAGATCTATCGTAACCGTCTATCAATTCTGCACCGCCCTCTTAACCAGCTTCGCCTCCACCTCCACCAACGGCTGCACCGTCTCCAGCACCCACCTCTGCAGCTCTGCGCTCGTGAACTGGGGATACGGCCTTCTGCAATGCCAGCTTCCCTCCGCGTATCCCCTGAGCCCGGCGACGACCCATTTCGTCCCGTTGATACCTCCCTTTCCGAATCCCGTCTCCATCTTCGCGAGCTGCAGCTGCAGCTCCCGCGCCCTGCCCACCTCGCCGCTCCCGTACAGGTTGTAGATCGACAAGCACACCTGAGCGCCGTATCCAGTCAGAAACAACACGCTCAAAGCTGTGAGATGCGGTCATGGTGCTAGTAACGTACCTTGGGAAACAGGTTTGCAACCCCCGTGATGCAGCCGGTCCCCCCGACTGACAGCGCCGGCACCAGCCAGTCGCTCTGCCCGGCCAGCGCGAAGAACTGATCCGGCTCATACGTCGCGGCGATGCGCGCCACCTTGGCGATCCCGCCACACGTCAGCTTGACGCCGGCAATGTTGGGGCACTTGCCCAGACGGATGAGCAGATCCGAGTCTAGGTCGATGCCGGCCGCGACCCCCGGGAAGTTGTAGATGACGAGCGGGAGCGGGCTCGCCTCCGCCACTTCTTCAAAGAAGGCGGCGATGGCATCAGTATCCATGGCAAAGTGAAAGTAGCTTGGGGTCAGAACGAGAGCATAATCGCCACCGGCAGAGGCGGCGAGACGCGTCTCGGCCATGACGTCGCGCGTGCACTGGCCCGAGGTGCCGACGCCGATGGGCAGCGCTGCCCTGCCCGCGTCGATGGCGACTTGGCGCGTCATCTGCACGAGCTTCGCTTTTTCGTCGCGGCTCAGCGTGACTGCTTCGCCATTTGTTCCGGCAATGACAACTTTGACGGAAGAGTCAGTGGACGGTGGTGTTCTGCGTTTTGATGTTGGCGGGGTGTCACTAACCTCCATCGACGCCCGACTCGACCAAGAATTGAAGGTGCATCTTCTGAAGATTCCAATCAATCTCTTGCTCGGCTCCTTCAAGAAACCACGTTAGGCTTGGAACGTGAATCCCTGTCAGGGCATTGATGCTCCTCGTGCTGCGTGCGGCGCCCATGTTGTCGTGGTTTGCGTGTTTGTAGGAGGGGATAAACTAGTGTCGACAATAGTCCTCACGGATCTCGTAAGTCCTGGGGCAGAAGCGTGGTAATTAAATCAGAGTGAGATTGCGGGGTAGTTCCGATCAATGCGACCTGTCTGTCCCTCTTTTATTATGCATCTGTTGGAAAGTCGTCGTGTCGACGCGACAGCCGATCGAAGCGACCGATAACGGCACTTCGGCTGTAGACGAGGCGGCGCCGCGAACCTGACAACAATGGTTTGATTTTTATGTTGCATTAAAATTCGGGACTTTTCGGCAAAAGTTCCGGTAATTATTATAGTGGCTTCTTCGCTTGGAATTGTCATTATACATCCCATTCATGCTCGTCAACTTGACGAAACGGACGCCATCAGCGTGGGCACTTCGCCACATCATGGCAACGCTGGCTGGCAAGTCTCGCGTTCCTAATTTCCCTACACAATTGCGAAAGAGGCGTTAAAAACAGACTGCTGAACTGAGCGAATGTCAACCCTTGCCTTTGCCGCGTCTTGTCTCGACTGCAGCTCTTCAAGCACCTTGGACACGAGGCGCGCGTTGCCCGCCACCTTCTCCATCTGGGAGAGCTGCTCCCTAATCCATACCCTTTCGTCCAGATCCGCCTCTTCCGCCCCTAGCATGAGGAGTGGCCAGAGCATCGTCACGGGGAGGTTATCGCCGTGACCCAGGTCGGCCACGATCTGGTGCGCCAATGTCCGGATCTGGCGCAGCGCATCCTCCGCCTCCTCTGTGAGCGGCAGCGTCTTGTACGCCACCCGGTGCAGATGCACTCTGCAGGCGTAAAAGTTGGACAGGTATGTCCGAAACGTCCTGGTGATGGACGACGCCAGGTTCTCCGAGAGATGCGCCGCGGTGAGCTTGCCGGCCACTGCCAGGTCCATCAGCCCGGGCCGGTGGCTGTACAGCGTACGAAGCCCGGTCGCAATCGTCACGCCAATGTTGACCACCTCGATTTCGTCTTCCACGGTGCCCCGGGATCGATGCCAGGGGTCGATCTTGGATATCTGTCCGCTGAAGCCCTGCACCTTTTGGAAAAACTCGAGTCCCGGCTGGTACAGGGCCTGGAAAAGGGCATCTTCAACGCTCTCGTCGTCGTTTGCGTAAGAGCCCTCGGGGCTGGCCATGGCGTATTCGTTGCAGGATGGTGAGCTCTGTGTTAGAATTCCCTCGTTGTCGGCGAGAAACATGCCCTCGCCCCCGGCAGAAACCGCGCGCCCATCAAGAAGGCGGATCCAGAGTAGCAGCTGCCTTTCGACGGCGGAAAAGCTCGTCTTTTGACCTCGCTGAAACACGACATAGGCTCTTTTTAGATTCAGGTGCGCTGCTTCCATCTTGACCCCCAAGATGTCAATGTAGCACAGAAAGAACAGGGTGACAAGTACATGCGCCCGGTCATGGCTATAGTCTGCCATGGCCACGCCGTCAAGGGCAGCAACAGCTTCTAAGGCGTTTTGGTAGTGCGTGTCAGTGTAGAAACTGATGCCGTTGGACTTTTTTGCGATCAACAAGGCTGAAAAGGCACATATTGCGTCTCTGACCATGACTGACGTCCGAGCCATGCTAATAATGGCATGCCGTATGACTAACCATTTCTTGCTTGCTTCGACGTCTTCCAAGATCGGTGGCCTGGCAGACAGAATGAAGAACTGCATAAGCTCGTCATTCTGGAAATGGGAGGCTTCCTCCTGCGCTCGACTGTCGCGTCGCGGGGACCCGGTGACTATGTCGATGCTGTTGTAGCCGGGAGCGTCTTGGCTCGGCGGGCGCGCACTTTCTGAAGTTGACTTGCAGGTAGGCATTAGCAAAGCTCCGAAGCATCATGGGGAGGCGCATACTGATTCAACGGTGTCGATGAGCATGCCAGGGATAGGATCAGATGGGATCTGGGGCGGTCCTTGGCTGCCAGAATCTCGCATCAAGTAGTCGTAGTCAAAGTACTGGAAGTCCTCAAAGAGCGGCGCAGCAAGACCCCAGTCTGTGAGGGTTCCGAGATGGTTGCCGCTGGGGAGGGTTGGTCGAGCAGGCGGGTCGATTTGAGACGCTCTTCGGCCACCGGTATCGCGGTGCACTGTATTCCAAATGCATTCTATGTTCAATCTCTCGCAATGAGAGCATCTCGGATGCTGTTCATTGCATTTAACCTTGCGCCGCCTGCACCTGTCCGTTAGCGGAGCTGAGGCTTGCGCGGCACGGGGAGGGAGCTCACGTACTTGCACGTCAGACAACCGCTGCGGGACCTTGAATACCTCTTCGCGGGTGATGAGGGCGAGGCGCTCGGGCGATTGTGTTCCATTGCGATACCATGGCAGTCAGTGCAGCGCGGGGGTGCATTGTGGTTGAAGATGGCAGGTTACTCGCGACTTTGGCCTCCCTGTTCCCAGGTAAATAGGTAACTAGTGGATAAGTTGCCTAGAAGGTACAGAGCTATTAGTTAGCGCAACTTGGCGCCACAAAGGTATGGTTTCGCAGGCAGACTTGCGGACTCGATGTTGGTGCAGCGGACTGCTCGTTAGGACACGTATTGTTTCTTGGTGTTTATCTCACCGAAAGAAACAAAAATATCATATTCCAAGTTTGTTGAAGGATTTACCCACTTGACTTTTTTGGCCGTTTCTACTTACTCACCCCACTTCTTTTTTGTCGCGTGATATCATGGCTGCACCCACCCTACCCTATACCCAGCTGACCAACCGTCAGTTGTTGGCCAGCAACTTTTAGCAACTGTTGCTTGGGCTTAAGTTCAAGGAGCCGAATCGCAATTAGTGAACTTAACCATGGTATTTAAGTCTCGCAAGTTTTACTGACTAAGTGATGCGGCGAGGTTTTTCGTCGCCTTTGCACAATATTATACAGCTGGTGGTGAAACTTGTGAGGAGGCTTGACTTTGAATGCCATCGCCCTTGGAGCAAGAGCAAAATCACGAAATCGTTTTGGTTTTCCACCTTGGTTCGCAAGTGCTTACAGCAGGGCACCCGGTATCCGGATCACCTTTGGGGACCCTGTCTTATTCCCATTACCGACCAGCTACTGCTGTCAGCATTCCACCCCAATGCCCTCGCCCACTTCTTCACGATCCCGTAGAGGCGTAACGGCGATGACGACCGAGGATGAATCCCGAACAACCCTTGGAATGCAGTCAGCACTTTATTATCGAGATTTTCTGATTAGGTGCTGACACCCGTCTGCGTGCCACACACCAGCACCAACTAAGTACGCGGATGGCTGCTGGTCGCTTGCTAAGGCACTCTCGACCACACTCCCTTCCGTTTAGACAGATACGACATGAGAGGGTAACAAGACGGGACTTTTTGGGAGAAGAGGACAAAGAGGGGCAAGATAGTGCCCTCTCCCATGCATGTCGCATGTGCGTCATTGATTCCCTGGTGAGCTTGCTTGCGACTCGTCATGTCGGGCGCGCGACCGGGATTCACTAAACTCGTCGCGAAACCCGATCCGGCTCGCCGTCACAGTCTGGCTCGGGGTGGCTTTGTTCGTCTGCGCCTCCTTGGCGAGGATACAAAGGGATGCGTTAAAGATGAATTCATTTGCCACGAAAATACACGCAAGTCGCTGTCTCCCGTCGTCTTCCGATGCTAAAACGCGGCCGCGCTGAAATGGTACAACTCCGAGGTGGTTGCAGGGTGTATATGAAGGCTGGGCTCATTGTATACCACCCGCCCTATAAACTGGGCAAAAGGCCCTGGGATGTGTTGTCTAGCGACAGAGAAAAAAAATCACAAAAGAATTGTATGAAAACTCGTATAGCGCAGTGAATGTTGAGGTGAGGTTCGCTACCTGCGCGAGTTGCGCACTCCA
The DNA here is from genome assembly GCF_001636725.1 of Cordyceps fumosorosea ARSEF 2679. Taxonomy (NCBI): domain Eukaryota; kingdom Fungi; phylum Ascomycota; class Sordariomycetes; order Hypocreales; family Cordycipitaceae; genus Cordyceps; species Cordyceps fumosorosea. Next base: position 133,365 of record NW_017387336.1, on the reverse strand, counting down.
AGCACAACGCCGGCGTTGAAGAGTGGCAGGGCAAACTGTATTTTACATTCCGACCCGGGACCAAGCTGCCGAGAGATGCGATTCGCGAATCGCGAATTTCGGGACCGTGCGTTGAAAGGGACCACCAACAAAAGTCATCAATAGTTGATTTGATGCCGAGAACCTTACGCAACCAGAGGCGCAGCCCTGCAGTCCCAACGTCAAAGCAGCGGGCAACAGCAGCCAACCACAGCATTTACCAGCACGCCCATGCCAAAGGAGACAATAGGCAGTGCGGTTTTGAAGAATGGAAACAAAGTCTCAGCAAGTGAACTTGGCCGGCATTCACATTGAGTCCGTGTGCCATGGCGATGGCGCCGTTTCGATCATCTGCTGGAATGACCTTGTCATAGAGCCAATACTAAGCTATACTCTACTGCATTGCAACCCCAAAGATGCTGCTACAGCATGCGATGGCCCTATATCGGTCTTGCTCCGAAATATACATAGGTACCCCGCCATGGCGCTTCCAAACGAGCACAGCATCCAGGGACAGCCGAGGCCTGGCAAAAGCGCTCTTTCCTGACCAAGTCGCGTGGTTTTAATTAGAGCCTGGGCGTTTGCAAGTGTGACCATCACGATACTGACCCGACTGTTTTATTTCAACGAGCCTTGCTGTAAATTAGTTATTAGTTAGTTAGCGTGTACCTGTACCACTGCATGCCTAATTTAGACTGGTTTCCCGCATCCATGGTGTGCGGGATTCACTGCCCAAATAGGCAATCTCCTGCAGCCAAGCATGCCGAGTTTTCAAAGACCAGTGGAATCCTGCCAGCTTTCGCGTCCAAGTCCTCGTCGCGGACAAGTTGCAACGCGAGCATCAAGGCTATTCCCGTGCAAAAAAAAAAAAAAAAAAAAAAAAAAAAAAAAAAAAACTCCATCGTAGACTCGCACACTCGCTCCAGTCCTCTGCTAGGTGTACGCACTCCCTCCACACCAGTTGGCCTCTTGTTCTGCCCTGTCCTGAATCCCGGACGCCAATTCCGATGCACTATGACGTGGCTCCAGCGGAAGCTCCAGCGGTTTTCTTAGCACGGATGGTGGCTCAGCCCAGTTGGCTCCCGCTAACTTTAGCTTGGGTTGATCGTTCCCTGGAGACATCACGGGCGACGAACGTGACGATGCATTGTTGTATATATTGTCTGGGCCCCCCCCTTCTTTCATCGATCATGTCTCTTCATTACCAAACTACAACGAGCTCGAAGCATCTCACACAACACCCACCACAAATCACTACACCACATCACAGCTTTGTCACATCTGCCCTCTTCGACACCACTTACACGCAACAACTCACACAACCCGTCTCCGACATGGTCTGCCTGACCAGATATCTCCTCGGCGCCGCGGGCCTCGCCCTGGCCGCCGCCCAAAACTCCACCGCGCCTCCTCCCGGCGACGGCCCTCGGAACCCGATGCTGCAGCTGAGCGCCGACCCGTCCTTCCACTACGAGATCCTGCGCACGCTGTCCCTCTCCGTCGCCGAGGGCGCCGACCTCGGCGAAGTGCTCGTCGCCGCGGCGCAGGTCCGCCCCTCCGACTTTGAGAGCTACTACGCCGCCTTTGCCGACCTCGCCGAGCGCGTCGACGCCCAGGGCAAGGCCATCGACGCCGCCAAATACCCGGTGTCGGCCCGAGCGGCGCGCCTCAAGGCCGCGAGCTACTTCCGCGCCGCCGACTTTTTCCTGCACGGCGACTGGGCCGATCCGCGCATCGACAGCCTGTGGGCGAAGCAGACGGCCGCGTTCGACGACGCCCTGCCGCTGATGGACCGTCCGGGGCGCCGCACGACGCTGGACTCCGCGGACGGCTCCTTCAAGATCCCGGCCATCTTCTACGCGGCTGCCGGGTCCGGCCGCCGCCCGACGATCCTCATGTGCAACGGCTTCGACGGCGCGCAGGAGGAGATGTTCCACGTGCTCGGAAAGGCGGCGCTGGACCGCGGCTACAACGTCATCACCTTCGAGGGGCCGGGCCAGCCGACGGTGCGCCGCGAGCAGGGCGTCGGCTTCATCCCGGACTGGGAGCGCGCCACCTCGCCCGTCGTCGACCACGCGCTGACCCTCGAGGAAGTCGACCCCGAGGCCATCGGGCTCGTCGGCTACTCGCTCGGCGGGTACCTGGCTTCGCGCGCCGCCGCCTTTGAGCCGCGCATCGCCGCCGTCGGCGCCATCGACGGCATCTTCGACTTTGGCGCCACCTTCACGGACCAGCTGCCGCCCATCGCCAAGCAGTGGCTGAAGGCTGGGAAGCGGCAAGAGTTCAACGACCTGTTCGCGCAGGCGATGGGCGACCCGAGCACGCCGACGGGCATCCGGTGGGCGGTGCAGCAGGGACGGTGGTCGTTCAAGGCGGCCGACTTCTTCGACTTTGCGACCGAGGTGCAAAGGTACACGCTGGAGGGCGTGGCGGACAAGATCAAGCAGCCGCTTTTCATCGGCGACGCGGAGTTGGATATGTTCTTCCCGGGACAGCCGAAGCAGCTGGCGGAGGCGGCGACGGGGAGCTCGAACAAGGTGGTTCACCACTTCAAGGCCGCCGAGGGCTCGGGGGAGCACTGCTCGGTCGGCGCGGCGGTCTACCAGAACCAGCTCCTCTTTGACTGGTTTGAGGATGTTTTCCAGGGCCGGAAGCAATAATAAGTGACTTGACCGCATGAAATCGGTGGCATATTCCTTTTCTTCACATCAGCATTTACGGGCGCCGGGTTCAGAGTCTGTTGGTAGCGTGTCTTGTCTTTCATCACTGTAATTGGTACTCTTATTAATGAATCAACGTCGATTATACTTTACATTTGCTGGATCATCCGCGCATGTCAACTACTACTAGCATTCCAGAAGAACTCTGGGCTGAGCAGCTGCTCCAGTCCCAGGTCCTGGAGGTTGGAGATGTCCTCGGGCAAGTTGTTCAGCCACACAAACTCATCCGACAGAACCGGCACCGTGCTCGCCACATCCTCGTGGGCATTCACGTCGTGCATCTTGACCACGTCCCCCAGCGCGGCCGCGAGCATCTCCTTGCCGCGCTGGTGCAGCATCACCAGCGAGCGCGCGGTGCGCACCGCCTCGCGCGTCGCGTGCGTGTTGTACACCTCGGCCACGTCCCGCAGGCACTGCACCGCGTCGCGCAGCTGCGAAATGGACGCCACCGTGTCGATGGCCAGCAGCACGCAGACGACCTGGAAGGGCACGTAGGCCATGTGGTGCCACGGCGCGCGGTCTTCGAGGATCGCCCGCGCGGCGCGGATGCCGCTGGCCGTCAGCACGAGGATCCGCTGGATGGTGGCGTCGGGCAGGGAGAACTCCATGGAGCGCAGGCGGCGGCAGAGACAGAGGGCGAGGTTGCACTGGCCGAGGACGCTGGGCGGGCGCGTGTGCACGCGGTCGAGGACCGTCTGCAGCGCCGACTCCAGCTCGGAGGCGGGCTGCGTGCGCTCCGGGTCCAGCTGGATGGTGAAGGGGAGGAGTTCCATCAGCTCGGTCGTGAATTCCCCGGGTCGTTTCGAGGGCAGCACGCACGTCACGCTCGAGAGCGCGACGCGGCTCAGGCCCATGTCGTAGGACATCCACGTGTTGAGGTGCTGGGCGACGGCGAGCAGTCTCCTGTTGACCTCGACGTTGCCCGCCTCCTGCGTGTCCGGACGCAGGGCTGCGGGGTTGGTGTCCTCCACCGTCATGCCTGCGGCCTCCAGCATGTGCAGCACCGTGCAGCTCGCCATCCACGCCGGGTAGTGCGTCCCGGCAAGCCGCAGGTAGATGACCCGCAGCAGCCAGGCGCTTATGCCCGCCACGGACGGCGGCTCCGAGAAGGACCCCTCCAGCATGCGCCTCGCCGACTCGACCAGCTCCGGCTCGGTCCTGTCGGCGTGCACCTGCGAGAAGAGGCACCCCAGGGCGGCCACGCCGCACAGCAGCGCGTCGCCCGGCTCCGGGGCGCTCGGCCGCGACCAGCGCAGCCGCACGTGCGCCTCGAGCTGGCCGGCGTCGATGAAGCTGTAGGTGGGATGGAGCTTCTGAAAGTACACGCCGGCCAGGTAGGTCATGCGATGCTGGGACAGGAGCTCGGTGACGGGGCGCGCCAGGGGATTCTGCACCGTCTGGCGCGAGCCGAGGAACGCGTTCCACGCAAAGGTCTGCACGCGCGGGCTGCCCTTTCCCGACTCGGACTTGAAGCCCAGGCGGCGGACAAACGCGGGGCCCGAGTTGGCCTCGAGCGACCTTGCCTGGTGCTGCACCGCGGAGGACGCGGGCGTGGCGCCGCTGTCGATGGGCGAGCACTGCGGCAGGCCGACACTCCTCTGTGGTGCGTGGTGATGATCCGTCCGGCTGCGGATCCTGCTCCCGGCCGAGTAGCGGCAGGGATACTCGAAGCGCACGCAGGTGCCGCAGGGCTCGGCGCCGTCGCACTTGCGCTTCAGCTCGCGGCAGGTCTGGCAGGCGAGCCGCGACCGCTTGCGCCCCTGGACCGACGCCATCGGGATCGATGGCAAGACCGGGCTCGGCGGGCTTATAGGCCGGGCGGCTTATAGGGTGTGTCGTAACGGCGGAGGACGGGTAAAGCGGAAAGTTGGAACCGGGAAACTGGTGGAGATGTGGTGGAGGAGATGCAAAGGGTCTGGCGTTCTGGGTCGTTGTGAGTCGAAGTGATCAAGTCTGATGACGACGGAAGTGAAGTAATTTTCGCAAAAAGAAATGAAAAAAAAGATTGAATTTATCAGCCTGGAGTGGAGGTCCGTCAATCTGCTTCTGATTATTAGCAACGCGGTAAGAATTTTCCCTGACAAGAGGTAGACTTTGATCTCGGTTAGCGGAGACGAGACTTTGCCGATGGCCTGCATCGGGAATAGTGGCTTCGGGAATAACGGGAATGTCGGAAGCCGCGCATAGAGCGGGATGCCCAAGTGTGAGTCGGAAGGCAACCATGACTATAAGTAGAAGGATGGTTCAAGTTGCCTGCATATGCATCCTGTTTGCCTCATCAACACTGTCCGCCGAATGAACCCATCATTCACCCTGCCGGCGGAAATCATGGCGCGAACCAGCCTCGCAGACGTAGAGTCCGGCGCAACCACCCCCATGTACTCCGGCCCGGCGGACTCCGTCGACAACAGCCCCCAGCGACAGTCCGAGAAGCTCGAAGCGGCCGTCACCGTCGCCGCCGACGAGCCCCCCGACGGCGGCCGCCTCGCCTGGACGCACGCCCTCCTCATGCACATCGTCTTCTTCAACACCTGGGGCGTCGTCAACGGCTACGGCGTCTTCCAGGACTACTACACCGCCGCGCTCGCCCGCCCGCCCAGCGACATTGCCTGGATCGGCAGCGTCGGGACCTTCCTGCTGTTCGGCGTCGGCGTCGCCTCGGGGCGCGCCACCGACGCCGGGTACTTCTCCCACGTCTTCCGCGCGGGCGTCTTCCTGGAGCTGCTGGGCGTCTTCATGACGTCGCTGGGCACGCGCTACTGGCACTTGTTCCTGTCGCAGGCGGTGTGCATGGGCGTCGGCAACGGGCTGGTGTTTTGCCCCGCGCTGGCCATCTTGTCGCAATACTTCAAGCGGCGCCGCGCGTTCGCGGTCGGGTTGGCGGCGGCGGGCGCGGCGGTGGGCGGGTTGGTGTACCCGATTCTCATCAACAGGCTGATCTTCCACGACAAGGTTGGCTTCGGCTGGACCATGCGCTGCATGGGCCTGGTCATGCTCGTCACGTACATCCCCTGCCTGGTGCTGTTCAAGCCGAGGCTGCCGCCGCGGAAGACGGCCGACTGGATCGACACGACGGCGTTCAAGGACGTGCCCTTCATCCTCTTCACCATCAGCATGTTCTTCGCCTTTTGGGGGCTGTACTTTGCATTCTTCTTCCTCGGCACGTTTGCGAGGGATCGAATCGGCGTCGCGCAGCCGATCTACCTGCTCATCTTACTCAACGGCGTCGGCGTCATCGGTCGCATCTCGCCCACCATCGTCGCGGACAAGTGGTGCGGTCCGCTGAACCTCGTCATCGCGATAGGACTCGTATCGAGTCTGCTGGTGTACTGCTGGGCGGCCGTGGACTCCTCGGCCGGCCTGTACGTCTTCGCCGTCATATACGGCCTGGCCGCCGCGGCACTGCAGGCGCTTTACCCGGCCGTCGCGACGACCATGACGCCGCACCCGAGCAAGACGGGCACTCGCGTGGGCATGATCCTGTTCTTCGTCAGCTTCGCCAACTTGACGGGGCCGGCAATATCAGGCGCCATCATCGAGCGCTCCAATGGCAGCTATCTGGGAGCGCAGATGTTTGCCGCGACGTCCATTCTGTTGGCCGCGGCCTTTGCTGTCGCCACCAAGGTGGCAAAGGCGGGCTGGAAGCTTCGCACAAAAGTTTAAGCATATTATCTGGCGTTACGGTTGCATATTAGAATCTCATAATTTTTATAGAGTATACTAGACGGCGCTTAGGATGGCGTTTTCGACAATTCATTAACTGGGAATACAGACAAGAATTTTCCGTCTTCGTCTCACACCGTCGCCAGCCTTGGACATGGCGACTTTGGGTGATCTGCAACAAATTGCCATAACGTATTTGAGGCACCTCTTGTTTTTGAAATTAGTAGATTGTGTATAAATTGTATATACTAGTCATAATAATCGTATTAGACAAAGGCAGCCAGTTGATGCGCCTCGATTGGCCAAGCCTGTTATATGGCTCGCGCCTATGTACACCAGGCCAGAGCCTGCCCAGACAATAGCCCCCCTACGTTTATATAACCAAGAAACTGTAAAGAAAAGACTGCAAGCTTTTATGAGCGGTAGTTGACGCCGTGAATCTTAAACGACGTCTTCGGCCCGCCAAAGTTGACCTCGCCGATGTCGCGGCACTTCTTGGTGCCGCGCTTCTTGCTGGACCGCTTGCCGATGCTGACGTAGCCGCCGTTGCCCGCCCCGACCGGGCGCACCGTGTAGGTCGCGCTGCCGGCCTCGTACTCGAAGATGAAGGTCTGGGCCTGGTTCTGGTTCTTGGAGAGGGCGCCCTTGGCGGTGACGAAGCTGCCATCCGAGGCGGACTGGATGAAGAAGGTCTTGCCGAAGCGATCGCCGTCCGAGTTGGTGATGAACCAGCGCTGGGCCGGGTCCTCGTGCTTGTCGGCGGCGGCGATGCCGACCACCTTGCCGTCCTTGGTGCGGCCGAGGCCCATGCCGTCCGTCTCGATGGTCAGGTAGCGGCCCTCGGTGATGGCGCCGCGGATCTCCTTGTGCCCGTCCTCGACGAGGTTGTTCATGTCCTCGTTGGCGTTCTCCTTGCCGTAGGGGACGGCCGGGTAGTTGCCGTGGCTGTAGCCGCTGGAGCACTTGGAGGGGCCGACCCAGGGCCCGGTCAGCGAGCCGAGGGTCAGGTTGCCGCTCCAGTTGTCGTAGTCGAGCGCCTCGGGGGTGCGCACCGAGGTGATGCTGGGCAGGGAGTAGTCCGGGTTGTTGAAGTCGAAGGCGTTGACCATGTTAGTCATGTGGGCGCGGCGCCACGGGGTGATGCCCGTGTTCTTGACATCGTAGCCGTTGGCTTCAGCCCAGGCCTCGATGAACATGATGTCAGAGGTGTGATCGCCAGTCTCGGCGAAGACGTTGCCACCGCGAGTCCAGGGAGAGACAATGTAGCGGGGAATACGGGGTCCTAGCGGGCAGGTTAGAAGTCTGGGATTAGATGCCGGAGGCGCCGAGGCCATGCATGGATGGGCTTACCAGGACCAATAGGGACGGTGCCGCGCCCAGCATCGAAGGGATCGGTAATCCATTCACCCGCAGCATCACGAGGGGCAACGGGCGGAATGACGTGGTCTGCCCAGCCACCCTGCTCATCGTAGCTGACGACGAGGGCGGTGGAAGCGTAGGCAGGGCTGTTGATGACGGCCTCGACGATGTTGCGCTGGAGCCACGCACCGTCAATGGGCATGTTGGGAGGATGCTCGCTCTGCTCCGAGGGGCCGATGATCCAGCTGACCTGGGGCAGGGTGCCGTTGGCGCATGCATCATAGAAGGAATCGAGGCCAGGGAAGGAAATGCCCTTTTCACGGAGCGCACCGCCCGAGGGGGTATCCTGGTACTGCTTGAAGTAGGCGAGCATGTTGTCCTCGAAGTTGTCAAAGTCCTGCCAGACGCGCCACGAGATGCCGGCCTCCTCGAGGTACTCGGGGGTCGTCTTCCAGGTGAAGGGGAAGCAGTTGTTGCCAGGGGAGTCGCACCCGGGACTGGCACGGTTGGACAGGATGTTGCCGCCGCTGCCATCGGGGTTCGTAGGAGAGCCCTTGGTGTTGACGGTGCCGCTCATCCAGGTGATACGGTTGGGGTCGGTGACGCCGAGGATGCTCTGGTGAGAGTTGTCCATGACGGTCCAGCCCTCGGCAATGTCCCAGTGCGTAGGGACATCCTCGCGCTTGAAGTAGCCCATGTTGTAGTCACTGTCGGCAGTGACCCAGCCGTCGCCGCGGCCGTTGTTCCAGGCCCCGTGCATCGCGTCCCAACCATTGGAGCCGCCGTTCATGCACTGAGTGGCGTCCTTCCAGTCACCACCGAGGTAGTTGATGTGCCATGGGGACAAGCTGTTGACGCCATTCTTGGTGCTCTTGATGGCCCTGATCCCAGGTCAGGCTGGGGATGACATGAAGAGGACATGATGAATAGAGTGATCAACTTACTGCTTGGTGACTGGCACACCATTGTTCTTCTGGACATTAGGGTCAGCAAAGTTGCGGACGCCAGCCATGGTGCCGAAGTACTGTGTAGCAGGTTAGTCATGGGTAGGTAGGGTGTTACCGGAGACGGTATACTTGCGTGGTCAAAAGATCTGTTCTCCTGCATGAAAAGGATAATATGCTTAATATCCTTGAGGGAGCCGGCTTGCACGCCGCCGGCCGAAGCCATGAGCGCGAGGGCAAGTGTAGAGTACAACATGATGGGTGTTGTTGTGAGATGACCTGTTTACCCGATTCGACTCTGGTTAGACAGCAGCAAGAGCAAGGCCAGAGGTAGAGAGAAAAGAGGCTAGAAGCATCAGTCAGAATGCGACGAGCGGCCGAGAGAATATTTAACTCTTTTTTGTTGAGGAGCGGCGGCGATAAGCCGAGAAGGGCCTGACGTATGAAGAGGAACTAAATGTAATAGGCAAAGGACCTCTTGGGAGTGGTCGGCTGGACGGGGCTCGCAAGCATGGGGATGGAGATGGGTGCGGTGCAGAGGGGCATGATACTCACAATTTCCATTTTTTTTCTTCCTATTTATTTTGAATATTACTTGGCCCGGATACTGGGAGGACAAGGCCACTATTCGGTCGAGGATAGAGGCAGGAGCCACAAGGGAGAAGCAAACAGCGACGGGCGCCGTGTCCCCCAGAAAAGGCAACTTTGAGAAAGGTTAAGCCAATGGGAGGCATGGCAATGCCCAAGCGGCGAAAAGGTCATGGGCCAATAACGGGCCGGGGCTGTGACACGATGGTGAGGGCACGGGTGCGGGAGAAGGAGTGAGGGGGGGAGGGTCGGGGTGGGAGCCGGCGAATGAATGGTGGGTGAGAGTAAATAATAAGCTGAAAGAGTTCTCCTGCAGTCTGAGAAGACAAGCAGCAGCAGCATGTCAACAACGTGTTAGCCGACAACAAAGCAAGAGGGAGCGACTAGAAAGTTGGCTGTGTGGAGAATGAAAAGGGAGAAAAGGCACAGCATGTCCTGTCACGCATGACATTGGGAATGAAGGTACCTTCTTTTTTGCGGGCGCATGAGACCCGGCGCGGGTTCAAGTCGCCTTGGATTGGTTCGGAGCTAGGAAGACGCGGAGCCACAAGGTTGAAGAGAATGAAAGAGGAAGAGCCTGTGGCCGTGGGCACGTGCGGCGGTGATGGTGAGAGATGAGGTTACAGTGAAGGCTCTATTGGGGAATGTGTGATGGTGTCTTTTTCTTGTTGGCGGCCCCGGTGAGCGAGTTTGGACTTGAGTTTGGACTTGGACCTTGAGAGAGAGAAGGAGGCGGTGACCGGGGTCAGGGACGCCAAGGTGCCGATTGACAAAGAAGCTAGATGGATATTGGAAGGAGGAAAGCGTAGGACAGTTTACACGAATTAGACAAGCTGGATAGCAGCGGCAGTCGAGAAGATGCCATCTGTGACCTGCAAGTACCAAAACGATGACTGGTAAACAAGGAGCGAGTCTTGGCGGGTAAATCGGCGAAATGTCCTCTGTCTGGATTCAAGACATGGGAAGCTTGGAATGTTCCTAATAAGAAGACGATGACTAGTAATTACAATAAGCAGGCCAGGCTACAAGACATTTGCCTCCATTTATTATGGTGGACATTATGCGATTCATGCTGGACTGGAGGGACCAGAGATGCCAGTCATATGTAAGTGGCGTTGTAGCCCTGCCGTGCCGGACACGGCATTGAAGCCACTGAAAGCCACTGAAAGCCACTGAAAGCCACTGAAAGCCACTGAAGTCACTGAAAGCCACTGAAGCCACGCGGGTTTACCTTTACAGTTACCCGAACTGCTGTTGGTGGCTTCTGCCTCCTCCAACCTTGGGGAACAAGACGGGAGTGCTGAAGATGCGGGCTGCTTGGTGTTTGTCAACTGTTATTGGCGTTATTTTATTTTATTCATCTTATTCATTGTACTTGATACTTCTTTATTCATGCAAAGCAAGAGAAAAACACTGCCAAGTCCGACTTGTCCATGTCGTTCTCTTTGACAGCCATACGCATGTACTACGGAACGGTAGGACGGCGGCTGCTGCTGGTGTAATTCATAGCCGAACATCCGTTAACCTCTCCGTGCCCTAATATAGATGTAGTGGGCTATAGCGGGGGCCGGATGGGATGTGCGACTTGTACGGCACCCGAGGCCGTTGCAAGACACGTGTGGTAGTTGCCTCGCTCACACTAATTCACCAAATACAAAGAGACTACAGACGACAACGTTGGGACGTTGGGCCGAACTGCTTGCTCGGCTCGGGTACCAGCGATGATTGGGTTGGCGTTGATTTCCTTCCCCCCCGGTTGCCGGGAAGATCACCAGGTCCATGCTTGGCCTGGCCAGATGCCAGATTTGCCCCATGACTCAGAGCCATGGCCAAGGGCACATGTTTAATGTACTATATCTCTGGCATGCTTGGCAATGGCCCGGGGTTTGTCGCATGTTACGAGGCAAGAATCTCAAGATCAGAGTAAAACAAAAGGAAAAAAAGGAAAAATGAAAGACAAAGAGTGGGCAGACTCCTGTCAAAATCGCGCATCAAGGCTAGCCATTACAGGGCAGGGCCGGCTGGCGTCTGTCCACCCCATGGGTTCATCTCTTGTAGCCGTATGGTATTCCGTGCTTGTTTCTTTCACCGATCAACCACGGCCGTCAGTGAGGAGGCACTTCATCCACTGACTGCACTAACACAATCGCAGGAACCCCGCCATTGTTCCTATCAGGACTTCCCTTTGAAAGGACCCCATCTTCCTTTCATCGCCCCCCTCCCCCCCTCCGTGGCCTCCCTCCCACTTATTAGCGCTGCTGATCACCGATCATTCGCAGCCAAGCTCTCAGCCCACGTTGCTTCGACTGAGCCCTGTATTAGTTATTCGTCGTCACCAGTCCTCTTCCTGCCATCACCTGCAAACACGGCGTGCTCTTCTCCTCTCCTCTTCCAGCAAGTAATCCAACTACTAACTACTGTGTGACCTCGGCCGCCCAGGTGGTACATTGTCGGCTTGCCAACCCGCAACTGCCATTGTCCTTGTAAGTGCAGAGCCCAAGAGACGCCCCGACCGCTTCCCGCCTATCCGAGATGATTTTGCTTTGTCTTTGATTCGTCGTCCCTGTTTGTCTCTCAATCCCGGACTCTGCCGATTTGTTTTTTTTTCCCGGGTTGGTCACGCTCGTCCATCTTCATTATCTCCGAGGCACTGCGCGTAACCCCCACCAACTTTTTGCCTATGCCGGCGACCAGAACCAGCCGCGGAGAGTTCACCTTTGCGCATCTTGTTATCGCGAACGGCGTACGCGCCTCGATGAGAACCTCTCGGCCTTCACACGACGCGGCACAATGGACACGCCGCTGAACACCGGTCGGCTGCGCCAATCCAAGCCGCGGCGGCGGCTGCCTCTCTGCGGCGGGTTGGCGCTGTTGCTGGCCACGGCGACGCTGTATCTCGTCGTCGTGCTGCGATACTCGCAAGCCACGGTTCGGCCGCTCTCATGGCTGCTGCCACCACACGAAATCGTCGATTCGATTGACGCGACGCCTTCCGACAAGCATGATCGCTTTGCGCTGCACCCGGAACTGCATGTCTCGCGTCCTCCCCGCACCTTGAAGCTCGATTGGAGCATCACGCGACAGCAGCACCGCCCTGACGGCGTGCTGAGAGACGTCTACTTCATCAACGGTATTGCTTCCCCGCCTGAACCATTGCATCCCCCAAGATGTATACTGACCTCCTTCAGGCCAATTCCCCGGCCCGACGATTGAGGCGCGCTCCGGGGATGAGCTGCAAATCACCGTCACGAACAACATCTTTAACGACACCGACGCAGGCATCGCCATGCACTGGCACGGCCTTCGCATGAAGGGCAAGTAGAACACTGCTGTGATCTGTGCCCAACTTCAATTAACGCCGCCCCTGACAGGTGCCAACGAGATGGACGGCGCGACGGGAGTTACGCAGTGCGTCATTCCAGAGGGCCGCTCCTTCACGTACAAGTTCCGCATCGACCCGGAGCAGCACGGCACCTACTGGTACCACGCGCACTCGGCCGTCAAGCGCGCCGACGGCCTCTACGGCGGGTTGGTCGTACACAGGCCCGCGGACGAGCGGACGGGGCACAGCGACCTGTCGCGGCACGACTACGATGCCGAGAAGCTCCTGCTGGTCGGCGACTGGTACCATCGCGGCGCGGATACCGTCCTGGGCGAGTACAAAAACTACCGGAATTTCGCATACGAGGTGAGTTGCCGTCCCGAATCGGCCATGGGCGGCCTTGAGAGAGAAGCTGATGAATTGGCGTGCTAGCCTGTGCCGGACTCGCTGCTCATCAACGGCGTGGGCTCGTACAACTGCTCGAACGCGCGCCCGGCGCGGCCGATCGACTGCGTGGAGACGAGTCCGCCGACACTCTCTGTGGCTGCCGACAAGGCTGTCCGGCTGCGCATCGTCAATACCGGTGCCGCGGCGGGCCTCTCGTTCCAGCTCCAGAACGGCACCGTGCAGCTGCTGACCGTCGACGGTGGCGGTTACGCGTCCGGCGACACGCCGCGGACGCCCACCATCGGTGTGCTGTACCCGGGAGAGCGCATGGATGTGCTGCTGCTGCCGAGCGACGTGCCTGCAGACGAGGGGCACCTGCTCGACACCGAGATTAAGATGGTGCTGGATGCCGAGTAAGTGGTGCCGGATGCAGAGGCATTATTCGACAAGAGCTAATGTTCCGGGTCCTAGGCTCATGCCGATGAAGAATTGGGCCTTGACGCGCATACAAGACTTTCCTCTCAAGTGGCGGCGTCGGTCCTCCACCACCACTCATGAGCGGCAGCACATTCCAGAGAGCGTCGACGTCTTCAACGTCAAGGACGCGCGCGGCGTCGCAGTGCCCCGAGACTCGGGCGTCCGCCAAGAGCCGGCGGAGACGGCGCTGCTGTACACCAGCCTGGCCATCAACAACTTCAAGCACGACGAGCCCTGGGGCGAGGTCAACCACACCTCGTGGGTGTGGCGCGATCCCACGGCCAAGCCGCTGCTCGCGCTGGAGAGGGACCGCTGGGCGGACGGCACCGAGCAGGCCAACAATCTGCGGACCTTCCACGCGCCGTGGTTCCGAGACGGGCAGGGCCGGTGGATCGACCTGGTGGTGAACAACGTGGACGACAAGGGGCACCCATTCCACTTGGTGAGACACTCTCCCGTCGCGTCGCGTGATCGCGTCGTGGTGAAATTTGCGAGGCTAATATTTTTCTTTTTTTTTTCTTGGCGCAGCACGGATATGCATTTCACGTCATCGGCGCCCGCCAGCTTGATCTCGGCCGCTCGTACAACCCCTACGAGCCGGGGGCGACGGAGCGCGAAGCGGCCTTCTTCGATACGGAGACGCCGCTGCTCAAGGACACGGTGTACGTCCAGTCGCACGGCTACGTGGTGCTGCGGTTCCCGCTGGACAATGTCGGCGTTTGGTTGATGCACTGTCACGTCCTGTGGCACCAGGCGGTCGGCATGGGTGTGGTGTTGCAGGTCGGGAATGTCACGGCGGAGCAGCAGCAGAGGGCCGGCGAAACATGCCTGAAATGAGCCTGTCTCGGTAATGATATCCGCTAATTCGTATATAAAAATAGCACTACTCAAAATGTAAACAATAACACCGAAAGAAAACTTACCCGCCCTTTTCACCTGTTAGATCTGTGCAGTTGTGTGGATGCAGGGTGCTGACTGAGGTGAGATGCCCGGAGCAACTTCTCCTGGGCCGAAGCCAGGCCTTGTTCTGTCTGCTGACTCGCGTCTAGGGCGCCGCCCCCAATCTTGGGGACCAATCTGGCGGGTGAATCTGGCGAACCAATCTTGCGTCCCGAAATCTGTAATCTGCACTCAACCGCCAATAAACCACGGGCGCCGAGAGCCTGGTTGCTTGCTGTGCTTGCAGCCAAGAAGTCGCTTGCGCAGTGTCGAGGACCGCTGCATTTCGCGTCAGTCACGTGCCGTTATCGATTTGCAACACAATGTTCAATTTTGCGACTTCCGATGGGTTGCCCCGCGATCGTTCGCCACTGTCAACCCTCTGTCTCGCGCAGAAACATGCTCCGAGAAATCAGCTGCCACCATGGTTGATGTCACATCTGCAGCTGACCGCTGTCATACCTCACAGAGCCGCAACCCGTTTGGCATTGGGCCTGGGATCGCGCCATGAGCCCTCGATCTCGGTCCCTAGCATTTGGTGGCGCAGACGATTCTCACGGCCCTCCTCAGCGGCGAGCCTACCACAAACCCGATGAGGCAGTCCCGCGAATTAAAAGATGGGCCCCCAAAACCAAAACCGGATGCATAACGTGCAGGTTAGTAGTGGTGGCCTGTTTCTCCTCGCTCGTGTGGCTTGCGCCGCTAGTTGCTAGCTCGGGATCCGTGCGAAATGTTAATTGGGAACTGACCTGGTCATGATCAACCCCCCAGAACTCGCCACGTCAAGTGCGATGAGACGAAACCAGCTTGTGCACGATGTCTATCGGCCAAACGCAAATGTGGTGGCTACTTCGTGTACACGCCAGCGCCGCAGCAGGCCTCGCCGGCCTCCTCCATATCCGAACAGCCAACCTTGTCGTCCGCTCCGCATGGTCATACTCCCACTGAGCAGGAGAGACAAATCTTCCACCTTCTACGGACCCTCACCGTGCGCCAAGTCAATGGCGGCATCAAACCCGACTTTTGGAGCAAGAACCTGCTGCAGGCCACCTATGTCTATCCCGCCATCTGGCACGCCGCCCTCGCTCTCGCCGCCATGTATCAGCGAGCCAATATCCTCCGCGACTTCGGCGACGCGAGCGTCGCCGAACAGTACAACACATTTGCCCTCCAGCAGCATATCATATCCTTTCGCTTCATCATCGCCATGAACCACAGTCGCGTGTCGGGTGCCGAGCAGGAAATGTTGCTGACCGCAAGTGCGCTGTACGCCGGAATATGTCTGTTGCGCGCTGATCTGAACCAAGCCCGCGCGCATGCGGCTGGTGCCGCGAAACTCTCCAAACAGTGGAGGTTTCTGGACGATGAGACGGAGCAGCAAGTGGCAGACGGTGTCATTGGGCGGGCGAATACTAGACAGCTCATTCGAGACGTGTACCATTCTTTTCACTCCATCGCAAGCTTTTCTGAAGACATTGCCGCCCACTTCGAGGCCCCAGTCTGGCACGTAACGGAGCCGTTTGCTTCTGTTGATGAGGCGTACTATGCCTACTTGAACATTCACTCCGGCTGGGCGCGAATCAAGAGCTGGGAGCCCGACAACCGTCCTTGCCGCGGCGCCTCTCCGTCACCCGGCCAGATGCAAGTGCGACAGCACGCGCTTGGCCTTTGGACGATTAGATTTGAAGCCTACTTGCAACTGGGTACTTACACAAAGGAGGACCTGGATACCATTGAGCTGCTACGACTTTTTTGTCTCTTTGAAGAGACGTTTGACACCATCATGATACACCGAACCCCGGAAGTCTGGATCAAGAACTCGCATCGGTGGGAGCGCATCGTCAAGGCAGCGGAGCGCCTGCTCGAAAAGCAAAGAAGTAGTGGGGATGCTACCTTCTCCACTAGGGGCGTCTTTTACTACTCGCTTTCCGTCCAGGAGGTCCTGCGCTTGACAGGCTTCATCTGTCGCAGCGGCGCCATTCGGCGACGCATCATCAAGCTCTTGCAGCAGTGGCGACACTGTGATGGACTGTGGGATAACGAAATCTCGTGGAAGTTGGTCGAGGCAAAGATGCTGATGGAAGAGGAAGCCCTTGCGGCGGACAGGTCGGCATCCTGCGAGTGCGTGCCCGACGTCTTCTTTTGCATGGATCACCGTGTCGCGTACGTCAAGATGGAGTTGCCAGAGGAAGGTGGTCTCGGTGCGCACATGAAGACGGGTAAGCAGCTCAAGCAGGGACTGCCTGGTCAACGGTGGTGGATTCAGCTGAGGCGCTGAAGTGAGAGTACATTCAAGATGCGGATCGGACCGCGGATATGCCCTAGTTTTTAATTTCTTGTACACGACATATCGTGGAATACCTGTATATAGTGCACATGGACTCATGAGCTAGGTAGAAGAGAGCTCATAGACCAAGTACAAAACAACCTTGGACTACTTCCCTTGACAATTCAACTGCGGTGTGTTCAACGGCGCGTCATCGCAGACGTGACCTTTCTTATTAAACTGTGACGACTAGTTTCCCACCCCGTATCTCGCCGTTCCTCATGCGGTCGAGCGCTTTATTTACATCCGCAAGACCCGAGTGAATCCCCAGTATCCTCGGCGCATGCAGCCGTCCGCTATGCAGCAGCACCTCCATCCACTCGCTCAGCGCCCGGCCGACCTCGGGAACCTCGTGGAACAGCTTGAGCGGCACGGAATGCATTTGAAGCTCCTTCGGGTACTCGTTCACTGGCAGACCCGCCAGCCCGATCAGGTGTCTCCGTCTCGGCGTTCGTGTTGGCGGAGTCGGCGGTGGCGACGGCGATTGCTGCGATTCTCCCGATGGCGGTTTTTGCAAGGCTCGGAGGAGGAACGCGGCGCTGTCCTTTCCGCTGGTGTCAATGCCGAAATAGAGCCTCTCGCCAATCGTGGCGGAGAGTACTTCAACTGCTCGTTTCGGGTCGCTGTTGTCTATTAGCAGGTCGGGCCGCACGTGGCCGTCCGTGGAGAGCCAGAACCCATGGCGCGCCTGGTCCACGACCACGGCGACCTTGAGCCCAGCAAGCCGGGCCAGCTGAATCAGCAAGCACGCCGACGTGGCCGATCCTGCAAGCCGGTCAGTCAGCTTGGGAGTTTTGGCGTGAGAAAAAGGGTGAAAGAAAGACGGGTTAGGCATACCTCCCCAGATCGCGATCCAGTCGCCGTCCAGCGCCCGCTCGTGGTCCTCGATCGAGTGCAGCGCCTCGTGGCGGACATCCTCCGGTATCCGGTCGCCGCCTACTCGACGGATCACCGACCGTAAATCTGGCCCGCCGTGAGAGTCGCTGAAGCTCAGCCCGAAGCAGCTCCCAAGTGCCAGCGCGGCGGTCACGAAGGCGACGCCGAGCGCGGCGCCGTCGGCCGACGACATCTGCGGCGGGAGGCGCACCGCGTTGTAGCTCAGCGCGACGACGAATTCTTGGTACGCGGCTTTCCTGCCGTCTCGGTAGTCTGTGGAGATGGCGATGATCTTGTGAGAAAGAAAAAAAAAAGGTCAGCAAGACGTCCCCGAATATGCCAAGTCAATCTGGTGCGTGCGTACTCTGTCGCCGCGCCGGAAGCGTGCCGCGGCATGGCTTTGAGTCACGATGCCGACCAGTTCCCGGCCGGGCAGGAACGGCAAATGCGGTATCCCAAAGTTAAAGTCTCTACAATACCGTATCGGTTAACATTTGAAGCTTTTTATCGGCCGGGCGCGACGTACGGTGATTTCCAGTCAATCGGGTTCAGTCCAATCACCTCCGTCTGTACGAGGATCTCCTCGGCGTCCTGCAATGTGGGAATTGGAAAATCATTGACCAAGGTGTATTTTTCTCGAGGCGCCTTGAGTAAAAGCGCAGACTGGGCTTTTCTCTCGTGCGGTATCGAGTAGTTGGCGTCTAAGTCGGGGGCCGTGGGAGTCATGTTGGCTAGACGTGAGCAACAATTCTCGAAAGGCATGTGCAGGCCGATTCAGGTTCTCCTTCATCACTAGGTAACTAGGCAATGGCTGAATGAGCCCTCACGTGTTATTGAAATGGGATGCTTTTGGTTGACAATTTTCGGGTATCATTCCGCGCACATCAACGGTTGCGTGTATTCCGGCTCGATTGCGCCATCGAAGCTGCCAAGCAGTTTCAATGCAACATTATTTACTTGGTCGGCAGATCATGATGTGCATAGGGTCCTCTCCCTACGATGTGAATGGTCAAGAGCAAGTTCTTGCTCCTTTATCTGGTTATTTGACTGCTTGGCTCTTTCGCGTGGAAACCAGTACCCCGCCAAGCGCCGGAGTTCGGCATGTGAGGTTACAGTACTCAGCACTTGACATGTCCAGCTAGGTGCAAGGCGTATTGTCCCGATGCAGCGACATCGGATATGCAGCGATATCGGAGAATATATGTGGTAGTTCGTGTTGTATGCAGGGAAACGACGCACGGCGGGCGGTGATGGCTGCGTGGTCCTTGGCAGCGGCATGGTGCTGTGGCAGTTGCTGCGCCTTCACAAATGCACACCGAATGGACTTTCATTCGAGCAAGATAAAGGTGAGTACAAATTAACATTTACGAATCGGCCTTCCAATGATACTTAGCAGCCGGATGATCAGGAGGCGGAAACGCACCACCCTTGTTACTGAACAGATTCTCCCTATACGTCCCACCATCCACGGCGTAGTCGTCCCAAAACAGACCTCGCTCTCTCAGAACTGGAAACAGAAGATTTGTAATATCCTCGAACGACTCTGGGAAGAGTGCGTACGCCAGGTTGAAGCCGTCCACGTCGGCCTCGCGAACCCACCTCTCCATCTCATCCGCGACCTTGTCCGGCGTACCGACCGTGGTCGCCCCTAAGCCGCCGATCTTGATGTGGTTGGCGACCGTGTGCTTCGTCCACTTGGGCACCTCGGGCGTCGACTTTGACCAAGCTTCCACCGCCGATCGTATCGCGTTGGACTCGACGTGCCGCAACTCCTCGTCGTCGCCGTACGTGGACAGGTCGATGCCCGTCCAGCCGCCAAACAGCGCCAGCGCACCGTCCTCCGAGCCGTATTGTATCAGGTCTTTATACTTTGCCTCCGCCTCCTCCTGCGTCTTGCCGAGGATCGGGCAGAACAGCGCGAGGAACTTGATGCCGTTGGGGTCCCGCCCGAACTCGTCCCGGGCCTTGGCGCGGATCTCGGCGACGTTCTTGGCCACGGTGGAGGGGCTGTGGCCGGCGACGAAGATGGCCTCGGCGTTCTTGGCGGCAAAGGCCTTGCCGGCGCTGGAGGTGCCGGCCTGCATGATGACGGGGGTGCGCTGCGGGGAGGGCTGGCAGATGTGCGGGCCGGGCACGTTGAAGTACTTGCCGACGTGGTCGATGGTGCGGACGAGCGCCGGATCCGTGTAGACTCCTGTCTTGCGATCGAGCTTGACTGCATCGTCTCGCCAGGACTTCTGCCTAGGTAGTGTTAGAGGGGAGCTCATGTTATGGAGAATGGGCGGCGGTCCTACCAGAGCTTGTACGTCACCTCGACGTACTCTTCGGCCACGGCATAGCGGTCGTCGTGCTTTGGTTGCTCCGCGAAGCCCAGGTTCCGCGCCGCCGAGTCCAGGTATCCCGTCACGACGTTCCAGCCGAGTCGTCCCCCCGTCAGGTGGTCGAGGGTGCTGAGGCGCCTCGCGAGATGGTACGGCTGCTCGTATGTGGTCGCCACGGTCACGCCGAAGCCGAGGTTCTTCGTCGCCGCCGCCATGGCAGAGATGACGGACAGAGGCTCGTTCACCGGCCACTGTGCGCCGGAGACAATAGCAGGATCGGGGTTTCGCGGGCCCTTGTAGACGTCGTAGGCGCCCTGTTGTTGCGTGTTAGTCGTTGCCATCGCTGGTACTACCTACCCTGGACAGGACGTGACTCACCAAGACGTCGGCGATGAAGACGCCGTGGAATTTCCCATCTTCAAGCTTCTTGGCTAGGTTGACCCAGTGGGATACTTCGTTGAATCGCCAAGACTCGTCGCGGGGATGCTGCCATAGTCCCGGGGACTGGTGTCCGCTGCACGACTCCACGAAGGCGTTGAGGATGAGCTTCTTCTGAGCTGCCATATTGATTCAAAATGCCAGGGTGCGCAAGTAAAAAAAAAAGAATAGATTCGAAATACTCTCAAATTGTATTTATCGTACAATGTTATAGAAGCCTGTTTCATCCACTGCATTCCGATAGCGGCCACTATCCCCCCCATCTCAACGTGGATGGCGCAATCCTGCTTCTGGTTCATGCAATCACCGTCATGTTGCATTGCCGGCGACGTGCGGAACCTAAGCCGACCCAATGACGCGGAACCTGAGCTTTGGTGAAACAGCTAAGCTTCCGAATTATCTCGGTCAAGATTGAGGGTGGAAATAAAATATGGCGCGTCTGCTTTCAACGGTCGCGCAATGACAGCCACGGCCAATCACCGTTGAACCACGGGCTTGGGACAGTGGTGGTAGCTAAGATACCATGATACATAAACCGGCGTCGTCTCCAGCTCTATAGAGTACAAGACGAAATTTGAAAGAGATTGCTCAGTAAAGAGCTCTCACAACATGTCCGCGACAGTACTCTCTCGGGCTTCAGAGCCGGACAGCGCGGTCGAGCCACCCCTCCCGCAGGTGGCCGGCTATGTAGTCATCATAGTCATGGGCTTTCTCATTGCCATTGTCATGATGTTCATCACCCGCACGCTCAAGCGAACGGCCGGAGAAGACAACAAGACGACGGAAATGTTCATGACCGCGAACCGCACCGTCGGGACCGGACTGACAGCGTCG
Source organism: Cordyceps fumosorosea ARSEF 2679 (assembly GCF_001636725.1). Classification (NCBI taxonomy): domain Eukaryota; kingdom Fungi; phylum Ascomycota; class Sordariomycetes; order Hypocreales; family Cordycipitaceae; genus Cordyceps; species Cordyceps fumosorosea. The sequence goes on along the minus strand of NW_017387336.1, from coordinate 112,153 downwards.
GCCGTCATCTCCTCGTGGCTATGGAGCACCGCGATCCTGGCCAGCAGCCTCGTCGGTTACAACTTTGGTGTTGCAGGTCCTTTCTGGTTCGCTGCAGGGTACGCTGAGCACCTTGTTGGCCGCGGCGTGTTAACATCACCAACCATGCTGATGCGTTTCTTAGGTGCTCCCCGATGATCGTCTTCTTCGCCGTCTTGGGCATCGCCTGCAAGCTGCGCGTGCCCGAAGCCCATACTCTGTTGGAGATTGTGCGGATTCGATATGGTACGGCCGGCCACATTGTGTGGATTGTGCTCTGCCTAATCAACAACATCATCGCCATCGCCAACATGCTCCTAGGCGCCAGCGCCGCCATCTCGGCTCTGTAAGTAACGCCGGCATCGCCAACACGACAACCCCTTGAGCAATGCTGGAGATCTAACACACCTGGTTAGTACCGGGATGCACATAATAGCTGCCACCTTCCTCCTGCCTGTCGGAGTCATCATGTACACCTTTGTGGGCGGCATCAAGGCCACCTTCCTGACCGACTACTTCCACACCGTTGTCATCACCATAATCGTGTGCTTCTTCACCATCAAAGTCTGGCTTACCCCCGAAATCAGCTCTCCGGGTGCCCTTTTCGACATCATCACGCAGTTAGCCGTGGACAGGCCCGTACCAGGAAACCACGGCGGCTCATACCTGACAATGACTAGCCGCGACGTGAGATCGCCTTCACCCATCTGCCCCAGACCCCATCGTTTCTGACCAGTCTTGACAGGCTATATTCTTCGGCATCATCCACACCCTCGCAAACTTCGGCCTCGTCATCATGGACACGGGCTTCTTCGCCAAAGCCTTCAGCGCCGCGCCGCACGCCGTCGTGCCGGGCTACATCGTCGGCGGCATCGCCTACTTCGCCATCCCGTGGAGCCTCGGCACCATCATGAGCTTCAGCGCGCTGGCACTGGAAAAACAGCCTTCCTTCCCCACCTACCCGCGGCTGATGAACACCGCGGAAGTCTCTAGCGGGCTGGTCCTCCCGTACGCCGCCGTCGCCGTCGCCGGCAAGGGCGGCGCGGTGGCCGTGCTGCTGGTGGTCTTCATGGCGGTGACGTCGACCATCAGCGCGCAGGTCATCTCCGTCTCGTCCATCCTCAGCTTTGACATTTATCGGCAGTACGTCAACCGGGACGCCAAGGATGGGGACGCGATCCGCTGGAGCCATATTGGCGTGGTCGGCTTCGGGCTCTTCGCAGCGGCCTTCTCGACGGCGCTGCACTACGGCAAGGTTGACCTGGGCTGGACGCTGTACATGCTCGGCGTCTTGACGTGCCCGGGCATCTTCCCCACCGTGTTTACCATCTTGTGGAAGAGGCAGTCCAAGGCGGCCGCGGTGCTGTCGCCGCTACTCGGCATGGCGACCGGCATCGGGGTCTGGCTCGGGACGGCCGCGGCACTGTACGGCGAGGTCACGGTCGCCTCCACCGGCCAGACGCTGCCCTGCGTGTACGGCACGGTAGCCTCAGCACTAAGCCCTTGCGTCTTTTCCATCTTGATCACGCTGGTGAGGCCGGCCAACTTCAAATGGGAGGACTTCCGCAAGGAGCGACTGGCGTTTTCCAAGTCGACCGCTGGCGACTCGGACGAGGAGCTGAAGACGCACGAGCAAATCGTCTCGCAGTATGCCACCGACAAGCTCCGCCTCAAGCGCTGGCTTCGGATATCTTCACTCTGGGCCCTGGCGACTTTTCTAGGGCACTGGGTCCTGTGGTAAGCTTGACCTATGCGTGATGACTGCATCAATAGCTAACAGCAACACAGGCCACTTCCCATGTATGCGTCGCACTATATTTTTGGCAAGTCGTTCTTTGAAGCCTGGGTAATTGTGTCCATTATTTGGGTCTGGGGTACGATGCTCATTGCTGGCTTTTACCCGTTAATCGACGGGTGGCGCGCGATTAAGAATGTCTTTGTCGGTCTGAGGCCCTCCAGTGAAGCCGGGAGTGATTAGTTGTGATGCGCAGCGGACTTGAGTAAGCCTGATTACACTCACTCTTAATAATCATCCTTGTGTCAATAACCCCCTATGAACTAGATGAAATAATAATGTTTACCCCCTACGCCTGGTATGGGTTGAGACCTCTCGCTATTTTTGTCCGTGATGCGATCGCTATATGTCGCTGTGCATTACTCAGCGGAGACGGGGTCTGAGAATATCGGTTGCAGTGACTTCACGTGTATAGAAAAAAAAAGAAGATAGGAAATGCAGCCTCGCAATTACCCTGGTGTCCAAGCCGCGGCTCTGCATTATTAAAGCGGCTGGGACGGGTAACGCGGGATTACGGCTGCCATTGGCGCCATCAACGGGTATAACTGACCACTGTCAACCTGTCTCTTGACATTTACCTTGCATTCAACTTTACCATTCTCTAAAAATTTAAAGCCTAACCTATCGTTCGACGCACACCTTTAGCTCACCTCCCAGGATCTCGAATATCTAGAGCAAGATGTGGGCAGCCCAGCAGCGCCAGCACCTCGCCGCACTGGCCCAGCGGTACGCCTGGCTCAAGGCCCCGTACATCATCGGCGCCCCGATGCGCGTCCTTGCCGGGCCCGAGCTCGCCGTCGAGATGTCCGCCGCCGGTGGTCTCGGCTTCATCGGACCGCCCGCCAAGATCGCGGACGCGGCCGTCGATCTGGCAACGGCGGCCAAGCTCGTTCGAGCGTCGCCCTCGCCCGCCCTGCAACGCCACATCAGCAGCGCCGAGACCCTGCCGGTCGGCATCGGCTTCCAAACGTGGACCACCTCCTTGAATGAGGCGCTGGACGCTTTGCAGAAGAACCGGCCCTGCGCGGTCTGGCTCTTCGCGCCCCGACGCGGCCAGGAGGAGCTCGACGAGTGGACCGTCGCCTTGCGCAAGGCCCAGCCCGCGGTGCAGGTCTGGATCCAAGTCGGCACATTGCGAGAGGCCGTGGCGGCGGCCAGCAGCCCAACGCCGCCGGACGTGCTCGTCATTCAAGGCTCCGAGGCCGGCGGCCACGGCCGGGCGCACGACGGCATCGGCCTGCAGGCACTCCTCCCGGAGGCATCTGACGCCGTGCGCGGGACCGGCATCCCGCTCGTCGCCGCGGGCGGTATTGTGGATGGCCGGGGCCTCGCCGCTGCGCTCTCCCTGGGCGCTGTGGGCGGCGCCATGGGGACTCGTCTCCTGGCCGCCACGGAGACGCGCATCGCCGGCGGATACCAGGCCGAGGTGGTCCGGGCGAGCGACGGCGCGGCGTCCACGGTGCGCACGCAGCTGTACAACCACCTGCGCGGCACGTACGGCTGGCCGGAGCAGTTCGCGCCGCGCACGGTGATCAACCGCAGCTGGACGGAGCACCAGGCCGGGGTCACGTTCGAGGAACTGAAGGCGCGGCACGACGAGGCCGCTAAGGCCGGGGACGAGGGCTGGGGTCCGGAAGGGCGGCTGGCGACGTACGTGGGCGCTGCCGTCGGCTTGGTTCGTGATGTGAAGCCCGCGGCGTCCATCGTTGTCGAGACGCGGCGCGAGGCCAGGAAGACTTTGGCTTCACTCGTAACCTTCTTAGGAGACAGCGACTAGGAGAGTCTCATCCATGAGGTAGGGAAAAATTATAATTTAAATTGAAGACGATATGCTAATAAGCGGGCCAACTCTCCATTGCCTGTATGTATGTACAACGTGCTCATATGCTCTACTGTGAACACTTGCCGGACTGGCACTGCAACTCACCATCGCAGTCATCATCAGACGAGCAGCGCGCACCCTGGCAGTGTCCCTCCCAGGAGCAGCTGGGCGGATTTCCAGGGTTGTTGCCGCCGCCGCCGCCGCCGCCGATGATGCGCTGCACGAGGCGGTCGCCGAGCGAGCCCAGCGACGCCTCGAAAGAGTCGAAGCTGTCCGCATCCCACTGCGCGCCGTCCGCACCCGGCACGGCGTCACCGCCGGTGAACGCGATGTACAGAATGTCGTTTTGGTCGTGCGCCTCGTTTCCGTTGACCGCGTCGCCGTAGCAGGCCCTGCCGAGCGAGTCGGATACCTCGCCGACGAGGGGAGGGCCGTCGTCACCGTTGGTGTCGCCCCATACAGCGTAGAACTGCACCGATTTCGTTAGCTGCCCGAGTCTCAGTTGAGGAGGGTCTGAACCAAGCGTACCATATTGTCGCCGCAGACGACGGCGACGATTGACAAGGGATCCACGCCGTACTGCTCCGGCTTGAACGTGATGTAGCCATCCTTGCTGCCATCGTTGCCTAGCACGACGTATGAGTGCACGTAGGCGTTCAGGTCTTTGACGCCCTTCCCATAGCCTTCGACCTGTTCCTGGAAGGTCGTCTGGCCTTGAGTGTCCCCGGAGCTGTCGCAGCTTCCGTCCCCGTCGCCCAGAGCTCCGTCGCAGTCAATGTCCATGTTGACGAGCTCGCCGTTCCTCCCCTGGAGATACAGGATGTTATAGTCCGAGAGGTGGTCTCCGCAGTATCCGAAATCTGCTTGCCAAAGTCAGAACACTGTAGCAGCTACGTGTATGGTACAAGGGGCAGACTTTTGGAGTCATTTTCCTGGCTATAAAAGCCACCCTTGAGCTCGTTGTTGCAAGATCCCTGCGCGCGAACCGAGTTATACAGGTCGCGGACGTTCTGAGGCACCTGTCGGCCGAGAACTGGACTGGCCAGGACGGTCATGAGAAGGATGGAGCTAAAGGTCTTCATGGTTCGAGATTGAGTCGTTGGTTAGCTTGCTTATTCCCTTTCCACTGGCAGATCTGGAAGTGCGGATGACGACCAAGTTATAGTTCGGGGCGGAAGCCTTGCCTAGCGAGATTCCAGTACCTACCCATCGGCATTTGCAGCGCTTATGCTCGCAACTTTGATCACCGGCTTCATGCGAAACCTGGCTATCTTGCTATTAACCCTAATACAGGACGATCATCCCGGATGCGCTTACATGCGGGGGGCTAGGATAGGTACGATGCAACAAAACTGCTATCTGACCGGTGATGGTCGGCGCTTTTGCCGTGCCGGCGCGGATATAGGTCAAGCACTAATAAGGTAGACGACATATATAATTAGGCTATTCTATCCCAAGTCGCACGCGAGGAGCATTGTCATTAGTATAGTAGTTACATGCACAAGAAAAGAATGTAAAGGACAGGGCACTATTACCCAGGCAACGACTCGGAGGCTGTCGCATGACGGAGGAGAAACAAACGCATTATTCTAATGCAAATCTACTCTATTTGTTTTCCAATAAATGCATCAATATTTTTAGCGCTCTAATTCATGCGGCATGCATCATTGTACCGACTGCGCGATGAGCGCCGCTCCCAGGCTGGACCCCTCCTTAGCCAGTCCTATCCTAACCCTCGCCTCGCCTTCCGAGCCAATCTGCGGCAGGGCCCGGAGCGCGCTTCGGATATTTTCTTCAAATCCCGGATAATGCTCAAACAAGGATCCATCAATGCCGATGTCGATGCAGTCCGTGGGCGGGCCCAGCGTTGTGTTGGAGAAAAGTGTGGCCGCTTCATCATCCTCGTGCCGGCCCGACAAGCACGCAGTGCGCACCTGCGTGAGCCAACTACGCCACAGCTTCCACCTCAAGAAACACTTGGATCTTGGTTCAGACGCTGGTAGGACCGTGGTGAGCCTCCCGGAGTGGATGATGATTGCCGCCATGCTGGCCCCCGCAAGCTGGGCAGCCCGCCGAACGATGGTGAAGCTCAGGCGTAGGAGGATCTGGGCATCCTTTCTGCTCAGGTTGACGACGTCCAAGATCTCGGAGATTTCAGCCTTAATATTCGGCCATTCCGTCGAATGGGCGCTGTCCGGACCCGAGGCGAGAGCAGACAGAAACGACGCGTTGACGCGATATGGCGTGTGCAGGGGGGAGTCGGCCCTGACGGTCATCCGCAGCCGCTTCGCGGCCACCAGGTCCAGGGTGGCAAGCCGCATCAGCTCGCCGAGATACAGCCCGGACGTTCTCTTCTCGAACAGCTGCTCTCCCGGAGTCGGGCTCTCCCGATCCAGGATGTCATCGTACATGCACCCCGGCAACGCCGCAGGTGTCGTGTCAAACCAAGCTCCCCACTCGGTGTTGATGACCATGACGGAATCGTCACCCTTGAGCGATTCGCTCCGCCGCGGCAGCTTCTCGATCCTCGCGAGCTGCTCGACGTACGCGGCATTCGTCCCGGTGCCGAAGATGGCACCGATCAAGGGGGTCGATGCCTGGGCTGATGTGTATGCCTTGGCCATCAACGTGCCTACGCTGTCGTTTGTGAGCGCGGTTACGCGGACTCGCAGCTTCTGCCGGTCGATAGCGTCCTGGAGCATGCGGCAAGGATCTCTTCCTATCGCGTCGAGAATGTCCCAGCCCTTGTCCCATTGAAGCATCGTGCCGCGACTAACGGAGTGGCTGTCGTACGTGAAGCTAAAGGTGAACCCGAGCTTACGAAAGCCCGCGGAGACCGGGGAGGATGAGTCGACATGATCCATTGCGGCCATCTCGGGATTGTCATGGAGAAAGGAGGCGAGTTGTTGTGCGATGAAGTCGAACAGAGGCTCATGTCTGGGATTAACCATGCAATGCCGCGGAACCGCATTCTTGGATTGCTTCATGGTGTAGGTCGAATTGCCGTGAAGCTGGACAGCGGATATTCGACAGTTGGTGCCCCCGAGATCGACGACGAGGAATACTCCAGTCTCAGACCCGTTGGGTATACTGGTGACGAAGGATGGGATCTGCGTGCCGCCATCATCCCTCAGCCCTTGGCCTGCAGATTTGTTCATCAGTAGATATAGATAATTAGAAGGCAGCTGACGGAGGCGGGTTTGGGAGCACTGACTCATATATTGTACGCAGTGGTTCGTAACACCACACAACTCAGCCGTGCTGAGCGAAAACCCAGCGACGACACCCCTTACTCTGGCACTGGCGGCAGTGGCTTTTCTTCGCGCCATTGCACCAGAATGAGGGACGACTTTCTTGACACACAGAGGTCATTTTCCACAAAGAAGGGAAACTATTATAACTAAAAGAAAAGGACTTGAGAAGTGACACGCCGGCAATATACATAGCGGCGATGGGTAAATGTCGCGGGCGTATGCTATCCACTGGAGATAGCGCCGCAAGCTCGCTAGCAAAATGCCCAACTGCCAACTAATGATAGGCAACAGACCCGGCAGTGACCGGCGGACCCTGCCGGACATTGCCGGGTGCAGTTACAGTGTGTGCCACTATCCGTAGTTGGACTTCTGTAACCCCGAGTTACTGGTATTAATTAGAGGGGAACTTCTTGGGTGCGGCGTGGGGGTCGGCAAAGTCGGGACGAGTTCAGACTGGAGAAAAGAAAAAAAGACAAATTCTCCTCTTCATCGGCAATAGTCAGTTATAGTTGCGCATGGGGTAATCTATTCTTCACGACAAGTCCTCGCCCAAGCTATTAGTCCCGACAAGTTACAACAGCCACATACGCCTCCATACCTCATTCGATGCCCTTCTCCCTCCAGCCCAGCACATACCACGGACTACTAGTGTAGGCCACCCTGAGCTCTTGATGATATCCGGCAGTCAGAGTACAGTAAGCGTGGCGCACGTGCTGCTGTGAATCATCATGCCTCCCAGCCCATCAGCCCTGAGATAGATACATACTGTAGATGGCGGTGGAGTCTTCCCCCGCAATCCCCCCAACTCCCCAGAAACACACAACATCGGCCGCTTTTTTTTTTCATCGTCGCGACCCGAGTGAACATGAATAACGGCCGCTCGACATCTTGACCGCGGTCGAGCCTCGACTACTTGCGATCTCATTAGATATACACATCCTCCACAAGCCTTCAGGAGGCCCGCCAGCTTGGAAGCATCGTGCGCCGAGCCATGGAGGACGAATCCGGCGAGCCCAAGGCGCGCAAGGCCTGCAGTGAGCAACCACCCCAGAGATCGGTCAGCGCCAGATATAAAGGTCAACCACCCAGGCTTTCTAACGAAACATGTTCATCGTAGTCAATTGTCGCCGGCAAAAGATGAAGTGCAGGATCGACTCGGGCAGTACCTGTCGCCGCTGCGAGCGCGCCGGCCTACCCTGCATCTTCGTGCCCAGGGCTAACGCCTCGGCCTTCATGGTGCCGGCATCGATGCCCCTGGCCGAGATGGCATCCTACGACGTGACGCGCGACATCCTGCGCCGCGTCAAGGTCATCGAGGAGCACCTCGGGCTCCCCGTCACTGGCAGGGTCCTCGACGAGGCTGAGGTCAAGCCAGCGCCGACTCCCTCAACCACCCAGGATGCGCCGGTCCTGCTGCCGGACATGTCGGCCAGTGGCAGCCATCTACAGCACTTGTGGGATGCCGTGGCGAAACTTGAGCGGTGCACAGCAGGGCCCCGCGACGCCGCGATCTGGGACAGGAACACGATCCAGTACCTCTGGCAGACGTACGAACCCCCCCCCCTTCGCGAAATTCGATGCAAGCAGCAGCTAACCAAATCGGTAGGTTTCATGACAAGATGCCCGGTCTTCACTTCCTCCCCGGCAGGCAAATCTTCTCCTCGCCCGAGCCCCTACTACTCGCCTCCATGCTGTACTGCTCCAGCATCCGGGGCTCCTCCGCCACGCACGCCGCGCTCGCGCCCGGCTACTTCCGCGTGCTCAGCTGCGCCATCTCGCAGCTCAGCATACCCGGCAGCGAGCTCGCCGTGCCGTTCGACAGCGCCGCGCGCTCCGAGCCGGTCGCGTTCCACTCGGTGCTCGGGCTGGTGCTGGCCAGCCTGCTGAGCGAGGCGCGCGTGCGCGAGACCGGGCTGTGGATCTCGGTCGCCTACAACCTGATGCTCGAGCACTGCCCGCCGCAGGTCGACGAGGGGTCCTTTGACTGGCCGCGCATGTTCAAGGGCGTGCAGATCGTCGACCTGGAGCACGCCTCGCTGCACCTGACCTGCCCGGTCGTGCCGGTCGAGCCGCCGTTCGCGGCGCTGCAGATCCCGCACCACGACCCGCTGTACCGCCTTTCGCGGATGATGCACACGGGGCTGTCGCGCTTCTCTGGCCGAGGGCTGCCCACCATCTGGTCCTGCTTCGCCGGCGCTGGCGGCGGCGGCCTGGCCCCGCCCTCCTCCTCCTCCTCCTCCTCCTCCATCCCGTTTACGCCGATCGACGCGGCGGTCATCAGGGACTGGGCGCGGAGCCTGGACGACTGGCTGGTCGAGTTCGCCAGGACGGGCGACGAGACGGACCAGCAGCGCACGCTCGTCTTTCGGCAGTACGTGCTGCACCGCCTCGTGGTGCTGTCCATCTACCACCCGGCGCGCGGGTGCAACCTGCAATCGAACAGCATCACGCTGCACGAGCAGCACGAGCTGCTCGTCTCGGCGCGGGCGACGCTGAAGCTGCACGTCAACGACAAGTCCATCTGGTCCAACTGGGACCTCATCATGATTACCTGGGCGGCGCTCATCGTCCTACAAGGGGTGGAGGCCCCCCCCCCCCCGGTTCAACGCTTGACCCGATGACAATTTCAAAGCTAACCAGGGTGCTAGATTTTCAAAATATCCGCATTCACATGGACTTGCTACGCGACACCCAGGAGATGAGGCCCAGCTTGCGCGAAACCCTGGCCGCGCGCCTTGAGCAGCAGCTCGACTCCCTGCACACGCCGAGCCCCTCCTCCGCGGCCGCGGCGGCCCAGCAGGCACCGCTCGACATGGCGCAGGCCCTGGACTACTCCTGGCAGCTCTTCGACAACGCCATCATCGAGCAGGTCATGGACCCTTTTTGGATCAGGCCGCAGAGCAACCTACCACCAATGCCCCATTGAAAGGGTTAGGGGGGGGGGACGGTCTGACTTCTGTAAAAAACAACATGCTTCTTGCCCCAAAGGGACCCTGTACAAACACAATATTGCACATATATATTCCCGGCTTCAGACGACAGCCGTACGATTTCAGATGAAAGCAAGTTTTTTTTTTTTTCCTTTTCCTTTACCGCCTCACTGTCACCCAGTAACCAAGCCAAAGTCCACTGTGGAACTCCAGCATTGATGAGCCCAAGTCACCAGGTTACCCTAGAGCAATGTATGTCAGGAGTTGACGAATGCAATGTGTCGAATTCGATAGCTGTACAAAACCAAAAACTGGAATTGGCACAAAATATTAAAACTAGCGATTTGAAAGGTTCGTATCGTGCTTTGCTGTGCTACACGTGTTACCTGCTGTGATTTGCATTTTCAGATAATGGCTTATGAGCCTGGTGATGAGGCATGTATGCACGCTCAGTCTGCTGCGGTTATGACGCCAGGTATCAGGCTATCTAGCGAGTACGAGGTGTTTCACGTCCATGTACAGGAAATGATTAATGATGAGTACTAGCAGGCATCATCGGTGTAAACGATTGTCTAATACAAATCAGGTGTGCCTGTACTCCGTGCCTGTTACCTGGGCTATTCTACGCGTCACCGAAGAAAAAGTCTAAATTTGCGGGACAAACAAGCACGTGTCCGAGGGAACATGGTCGCAGAATTTGTCTCAGACATTGTGTCCATCTATCTATCAGTGTTTGCGGAGCACAGGCCGGGCAGCGCTCAGGGTTCCTAATGCCAGTATTTGAGTACAGTACATACATACATACTCAGCTCCTCCAAGCCAGCCACATGAGTAAAAGGCCACTACGAATAATAATAAAGCCCACCGCGTTGGGCTGAACGTGGAGCCCCCCTCTAGATGACAGGTACTTGTTCCTACCACTAGTTACGCCCCTGTGGCTTGGCCCGCGATGGCCAAGACAACCACCAGATCAAGCCGCCCGCGATTTCCTGATCTGCTTTTGAGTTGGACCATGATCAACAGCCAAGATCAACGGGTGACGCTGTAACTGACTAGCTTCTGTTGGCACGGTGAAATGTGGTCAAGATTTGCGCTGTATGAGTCTGCCTGTGGTAGCTGGTGTTTTTTTCCCATCTGATCGCCGTCGACCCATGTATGCTCCTCACAAGTACCTGGTAATCAGCACAATTTATGGACCTTGCTGCAGCATGTTCAGATAGGAAGGCGATGAAAGGATAGCAGCTGCCGATTACTCAACGGAAACGGCCTGACATTTGCTCTAGACTCTCGCTCGCTCTCCGATGAGGAAGCTGGACGGCCCCGCTGACGGCCAGCGGCATCCGTCTTGATTAATCAATTCTTCAGCCGGATTGTCTGCTAGTGATGGCTTAAGCAAAGGAGCCCACAGCCGCTGGACCTTTTGCCCAAAAGCCGAGCCAGGGCTATGATGCGGAGCACGCCTTACTCGTATTTGCACCGTTGGATCAACCCAAAGCCGGAGCCTCCCAGGTTCCCCCGTGGGGCGGCGGAGATGATTCGTGCGGGTGCAGGGGCACCAACAAGGAAGGTCGCCAAGGCAATTATAGCCCTGTCCCCTGAGCTATTCCGTCCGGGGCCCTCCGCGTTGTTGCACCTCCAAAACATCTGCGCAGCCTTTGCAGTTGCTCTCGTACCTCGCTTCGGTCTCGTGCTTTACACCATGGCACACCTCTGCCCCGAATAGGCAAGTCACATCAAACCTGCACAGCCGTCTCCATCCGCGTCCCTCAGACTCTTCTAGTCAGGTACTAGTCCGGGTCGTCACAAGGGGAACAGGGACGAGGCCGAGCGTCAGTCTCGCCGCAAGATCCGGATACCAGTACACATGATGACGTTCGGGTAGAGATGCCGTCGGGTCAGGAAGCGGGATCAGCGCAGGTATAAAGGCTGGCTCCCGCTGCCTTGAGGGATGGTGAAACCTTGTGTAGTATTCTCTGTCTTAGCCTCGATCGTGTCGCAGTTGATCAACTCTATTTCAAGATGAAGAGCATTATCCTGTCCAGCCTAGTGCTTGGCGCGCTCGGCTTCCCTGCCGACACACACGTCGTCCACCAGAAGCGTGACGCTCCTCGCCAGCACTATGTCCGTGGCGAGCCGGCCGATGCCGCCATGAAGCTCCCCGTTCAGCTTGCCTTGAAGCAGAGCAACCTGGACGAAGGTGCCAAGCGCCTCTATGACATGTAAGTCTTGCACGCTCACTCTCCCCGCTCAAGTAAACCGTTCTCGCTAACGCAGCTCAGGGCTGACCCGAAGTCGGCCAACTACGGCAAGCACATGACCGCCCAGGAGGCCATTGACTTCTATGCTGCGGATGACAAGACCATCAAGACCGTCACGGACTGGCTCGTCAACTCTGGCGTCCCATCCAAGGACATTGCCGTGGACAGCACGCGCACGTGGATCAACATTGATTCCACCGTCGCCAAGATGGAGAAGGTCCTCCAGACCAGATACCACCTGTACCAGAGCAAGCTCAGCGGCAGAGACCACGTCGGCGTCGACGAGTACAGCCTGCCCAAGGAGATTGCCTCTCTCGTGGACTTTGTCTTCCCCGCCGTCAGCCTCGGCCAGGTGCAGCGCCGCGACGGCGTCGCGCCGGTCAAGGGCGCCGCCGACAAGTACGCCGTCAAGGAGCCCGTCCGCGCCCTCGAGCAGGGCGTCCTTGACCGACTCAACTCCAATAGTACGTCCTCCAGAAAAAAGGGTTGCAACGGTCGCTTACCACAGCCGAATCTAGAGACGGTTGGCTGCGACGAGGTCATCACCCCCAAGTGCATCCGGGACATGTACAAGATCCCCCTCGAGAACAAGCCCGAGTACGTCAACTCGCTCGGCATCTGGGAGACCGAGGACACGTTTGACCAGGAGGACATTGACCTCTTCATCGCAAAGTACGCGACCAACGTGCCCAAGGGCACCAAGCCGTCGCTGGCGCTCATCAACGGCGCCACCGCCCCCGTCCGACAGCAGGACGGCGGCGAGGAGTCCCTCCTCGATCTGGACATTGCCTACCCCATCATCCAGCCCCAGAACGTCGTCATCTTCCAGAACAAGCCGCTGCGGGACAACTTTAGCCAGTTCTTCGCCGACTGGGCGAGCGCCGTCGACAAGAAGTTCTGCAAGGAGGACCCCAACTACGACCGCAGACTCATGTGCGGCAAGTACCAGCCGTCCAACGTCATGTCCGTCTCCTACGGCGATGCTGAGATGGACGAGCCTGTCGAGGTTGTTCAGGTAAGCACCATTCATCCCACGTTTTGCGACGAGACTACGAAAGGAATTTATCCGTGCTAACCTGTCAACTTGCAGCGTGTTTGCAACGAGTTCATGAAGCTCGGCACGGTCGGCGTCACCATCGTCGTCTCCAGCGGCGACACTGGTGTTGCCAGCCGTCAGAACCAGTGCGCCGGTCCTCACAATGACATCTTCACGCCCTCTTTCTTGGCCGTCTGCCCATACGTCACTGCTGTTGGCTCGACCGTCCTTCCCAAGGGCAGAAAGGTTGGCGACGCCGAGGTCGTCACCACCTCCTTCTCTCCCGGTGGTGGCTTCTCCAACATCTTCCCTCGCCCCGACTACCAGAAAGACGTCGTCTCCAAGTACGTTTTCCCATCGCAAAGCTGCGAACAATAAATACAAGGTCACAGCTAACACATGCTTGCAGCTACCTCCTCCGCCACAACCCCAACTACTTCTCCTACGAGACCACCAACGGCACCATCCCGAGCGACCCCAACAACCGCGGCATCTACAACCGTGCTGGCAGAGGTTACCCTGACGTCGCTGCTCTTGGCGACAACGGCCTCGTGGTCGTTCACGGCAAGCCGGGTCTGAGCGGTGGCACCTCCATGTCCTCGCCCATCGTCGCGGCCATCTTTAACCGCATCAACGACGTCCGCATGAACGCTGGCAAGGGCCCTATCGGATTCGCCAACCCTGCCCTCTACGACGCCGCCGCGAACGTTGATGGTTTCTTCAACGACATTACCGAGGGTGACCAGTCCCTGGGTGGCATCTTCAGCGACCGCGGCTTCAGTGCATGTGGCAACAAGGGCTTCAGCGCCGTCGAGGGCTGGGACCCTGTCTCGGGCCTGGGCACGCCCAACTACGACAAGTGGGTGGACTACTTCTTGGAGTTGTAATGGGTGCAAGGGAAAATTTATAAACCAATTACATTTTGTATATATGAATCTATTAATTTTGATGCAATTTTCTGCTATATTTATGGCACCGTGTAGAGTCGTTCTCAGCGACGAGACCCTGTAGTTAGTTGGTGCTGGGCTGTTCTGTCCGCCACACTCCATCATCATTGGTGCGGCAAATGAGCTGAAGACACTACAGAGAAAAGCGCCAATTAATAAACGGCAAAATATCAACAGCGAGGGCTTGCAAGCATCTCGCATGATTTCTCACAATCAAGCCTTTCTCGATTGAAAATATCACCGCCAGATGCCGCCCAATACACATCCCGTCTGCGACAGCTGCCGACTCCGCAAGACGCGGTGCGACCGTGCGTTGCCCTGCAGCACCTGCCTCGCCTGTGATTTACCATGTCGCTATCGACACAGCCTACAGAGACGAGGACCGAAGGGCGGCAAGGGCCGAAGGCTGGCTATCATCAAAAGGGCCCAGGCTGAGGAGGATGCCACCGGTCAGGCGGCCTGTTATATCCAGCGCGCCGTTCCGGTCATCAGCGACGGCGTGTCCCCGCACCGTCTCCAGGTTCCCGATGCCGGCTCGCTGTCACCGTCGCCGTTCCAGGAACAGGGTGGAAGCAGCGGAGCCTGTTCCGTTCTTGTAGCCCATGTGAGAATGTTCATGGCAAACTTGTTCCCCGTCATGCCCGTGGTGGATGCGACGAGTCTCGAGGAGGATTGCGCCGTGGCCCATCTGCTGCCGCCGCCGCGGTACACTCTCCTGCTCGCCTTGGCGGCAGTCACGCGCATCCAGCTACGCCTAGATCATCCCGAGGAGCATGGCGCCCAGGGAGGAACAAGGCTGCATGAAGATGGCTCCGTTGACGATTGCACAACCGGGCCTCGTTTTCTCGAGGCGGCCGAGACTGCTCGCCAAAAGGTCAATGTGGCGGACACAATGTCGGAGGACGCCATATTGACATCGTTTTTCTTATTTGTCTGCTACGGAAATCAGGAGAATCACAAGAAAGCATGGTTCTACCTGAACCAGAGCGTGTCCATGGCTCTTCTGCTTGATCTGGACAACGAAACAGCCGAGTCGGTTGCCGGCTTGACCGACAAAGACATTGATAGACGCCGACGAATATTTTGGTTGCTTTTCATATCGGAAAGGTAGTCTCCAAGATTTCTTTGCCTATCCGTCACCCTACTGATGCTTCTGCAGGACATACGCGCTACAGCGTAGGATGCCAGTTCTGCTACGGCGAACAGTGCCAAAGCCTCAAATCTTCGACTCTGACTACCCCATCATCATGAACGACTTTGTCAACCACATCAACGTATTCGAGTCACTGCCCTTAGAGCTGTACGAGTGGCAGCCTGAGCCATCGGACAGCAGCAACCTCTCATACATCGGGCAACGGGTCATCCAGGCGCTCTGCACCGTGCAGCCGCAGAACTCGGTGCTGGAGAGCCAGCAGCTTGACACGCTGATTACTCAAAATTGGTTGCGAGTGGTGATGTGGCGGCTGATGTGCGGAATTGCCGGAAAGTCCTGTCATGGGTCCGTGGCATTGCCTGATCTGCGCCTGCCTTTCGATGCTGGTAGCTCCATCTTGCTGTCGCTCACGTCTTCGAGCACCGCGTCGAAGAACAGGCACGGAATTTCGCTGGTAAGTAAGCCAGTTCTTCTATTCTGTGAATTTGCACTAATTGACCGATAAACTCACAGGAGCAAAAGCTGTTCGATATCGGAACAAGCCTCGTCGACGTGAGCCCCTCAGCGACCGCCAGCGCAATGATCCTGGGGCCGCAGGACTTGTTCGCTGCCATCGTGAACACGCTTCGCTGCATCCGAGGCCGCGAGTCTCATCTGCTACCGAAGCTGCTTCAGCATTCTCAAGAAAAGCTCGGCGCAGCAAGGCTTGGGTGGAGCATGGACGTGCAGGTATCGACGCCTCCATTCTCTACGGCCCTGCACTCGGCGCGGTTTGAGGAGCTTCCCTCTCCGGGCGCATTCGATGGCGTTGACTTCCACCATGTCGATTCTTTACAAGATATTTGGGACGAAAGCCATGATGCGCTGAGTCTAAACATGATTGCCTGTGATGAGGGACAAGGCCATGCTCAGGTCTATGCCAGGGATCCAGGGTCGCAACTGTCAGGATACAACTAGAATCTTGCTCGAGGCAATGGCGCGTATAATATAAATCTGTAAAATTAACAACTCAAATATTGAAATGTCTACTCTGCTGTTTCGAATATCTTGTTGAATCGGAGAAATAGCTGGTCGGCTTTGGGCCGCGCTGAGTAGCCGTCCGTCTGCTCGATGCCACTGTCATCTACAACTGCGGTCGTGAAGTTTGCGTAAATTACAGCAAGCACAAGCTTCATCTCTGCTACAAGTCAGCCATGGATGAAAATTGAAAAGAAAGTTCAACGAACCTTGAAGCGCAAAGTTGGACCCGATGCACATCCTTCCGCCGCTGCCAAAGGCCCAGAAGTGTCGCCTCATCGCATCAAGGTCGCTGCCGCTCCGTAGCCACCGCTCCGGGTCCCAGCTTGCAGGGTTGCTAAACACCGTCTCGTTCAGATGGAGCGTATGCGCCAAGGAGGCGATGCGAACACCGCCCGGGATGAAGTATCCCTCCATGTGGCATCCCTGATCCGGCGTGCGGCGCGGCTGCGGTCCGGGTATGGGCGCGTGCAGTCGCAGTGTCTCCATGACAATCGCATTCAGCAGCGCAAGACCGTCTAGCTTTCTGGTCTCGGGTAATGTTTCGCTGTTGAGGGAGAACAGGGGCAGCAGCTCCTGTCGCAGTTGCTCCTGCAGGCCGGGCGCGTTCGATAGGTGCCATGACGCGTACGTCAAGACAATACCGGCGGTTTCGTGACCGGCGAGGACTTGATCGAGTATCTCGCTGGCGATCGAAGAATCACGCTGTTTAATAGTAGTTTCATACAGAATAGACTCTTCGCCTTCCGTCGTTTCCTCCTTGTCGATGCCCTCGTGCATCGCTCTGAAGACAACCGGCGTCTTGCCTAGATCAGCGTCTCCTCTCTCGCCGAAGTAGCTACCCGCCGTCTTCTCACACTGCAGCTTATTCCAAGCGCGCAACTCGTCATTGGCACTGTCGACAAAGGAGGGATACAAGCGAATGCCAATGTTTTTGAGGAGCGCTGTCATGAAGGGGAGCTCCTGTGGCCAGAAATGATGATGGTGCCGCGACAGATACAACCCTAGCCAGTGGTCCCGATAGGTCTTGTCCTGCAGAAAGTTGGTACCGTGCTCCAGTCCGAAAATGTACGCAGATATCATGTCCATGGTGGTGGCCATGAAAAGAGACTGTACTTCCGTACCGCGAAGATGGTTGTCGGCAGCTTCCTTGTTCAAGAGTGGTAGGAGGCGGTTGAACATGATGGCGTGACTTTGAGCCTTGGCAGCTTCCGAGGACAGAATGTAGGATTTTGAGTAAACATTGGAGATCATTCGCTTTCTCTTCGAATGTGCCTTGGACTCGGTTGTCGAGAACATGCACGGGACGCTACCATCGCCGTACTCTTAGTGGCGTGCCAACCAACAACGACGGAGCTAGCAGGCAGGGGCGACATACCCGTAATTGTCAAAGATGCGATACCATGGCGCCTTGGGAAAGCCGCCCTGGTAAATTGTCCTCATGGCATCGACGCCGTCGACGCTAATTGTATCAGGACCAACGCGCACAATGTTGCCCAGGCGCCGGTGCGCCCCTCGCAGCGATGCATTCTCGGAGCCGTTCTTGCGCGCTCGGAGGATCCAGAAGCTTGAAAAGTGGCAGGACCAGTGCGGTGCGGGGACTTTTGCCAGGTGTGAGATTCGGCATGGAAAAATTATGTAAGAATAAATCAAGTACGCGACAAGGGATAGGAAAAGAAGAAGGTAACCCGGCAGAGACATTTCGACCAGGAACTCACAGCTTTCCTGGAGATCAGAAGGGAGGTATCACGCAAAAGATGATC
Organism: Cordyceps fumosorosea ARSEF 2679; assembly: GCF_001636725.1. NCBI lineage: Eukaryota > Fungi > Ascomycota > Sordariomycetes > Hypocreales > Cordycipitaceae > Cordyceps > Cordyceps fumosorosea. The sequence goes on along the minus strand of NW_017387336.1, from coordinate 94,160 downwards.
GGAAGAGTCACGGTAGCAGGAGATGCTGTATCTAGTTTGGGAAGTGTAGACTTGCAGCGAATCACGAGGTTCTTATTAAACCTTGGTTGATGAGATAGAGCCATGGCACGGCGGCTCCAAACCTAGCCAATTTTGCTGCTACTGTACATAAGGTGCGCCCTACAGTACGGCGCGCCCTAAATTAACTTAGTTCTCTGATATTAAGTTGGAGCATCATTGCGATACGAAATCACGAGTATTCGGCAAATTACTTTACATGGGACTTTCAGTTTCACTTGCACCAGCGGAAGGTTGCTGCACGACCAAACCACTTGGAACCAGTTGAGCTTTGAGGTAAGAGAGCCGGCGCGGGATGAAGCCATCTGCTAGGATCTCCCATCTCGCATTCCCTCCGGTCTGTTCTGGGGTGGCTCTCGTCTTGGCGCGTCCCTGGTCTTGGTCCGGTCGGGAGACCATGAACAGTACTCCTGACTAGTATGGTGGTATTGCAACATTGTCATTGTCATAGAATGTTTGTGCAATTTCATGGGGTACATTTTCGTAGTTATTCTTGGCACAGGGGTTATCTTCAACTTGTACAAGAAGCTGCGCCCTCTCCCAACAACTACAGAGCTAGTTGCCCGCGCGCGCCGTGTCTCCGTGTCTCAGCCCCGACTTCCGCATTCCGCCTTGTATCAATTACTTCCCCGCCACCAGCGCCTTCTCCAGGTCAATGTGCCGCTGCACGATATCCTTTACCCTGCCCAGCGGCATCGCCTCCACGGTGCGCCCTCTGAACCCCGTCATCGTCTCCGCCATGCACAGCGCGTTGAGGATGGCCTCCTCGGTGGCCTCGCCCGCGCTCTCCAGGAGGCTGTCCATCTTGCGCTCGTCCACGGCCTCGTGCCGCAGGATCTCCGCCTTGTCCGGCAGGAACTCGAGCCCCGCGGCGTCGAACTGGCCCGGCGCCACCGTGCCCGTGCTGAAGGCGATGAAGACGTCGCCGCTGTTGGTGTTGCCGTAGCCGCCCACGCGCGAGATGCCGCGTGTCGCCCGCCTCGCGAGCCGTTGCAGCTGCACCGGGTTGAGCGGCGCGTCGGTCGCTATCACGACAATGATGCTGCCGTCCTTGACTTTCTTGGCCTGCTCGTAGGCGTCGCGGGCGCCCCGCGCGACGGCGTCGTGCTCCGCGTCCGCCCACAGGATGCGACCAACGGGCGCGCCGGCGATGGTCAGCGAGTACAGCCGGCCGTAGTTGGCCTGTACGAGCGCCGCGACGGTGTAGTCGATCGGCTTGCCGTCGGCGTCCAGGCCGGCGACAAGCCGGCTCGAGGTGCCGGTGCCGGCCTTGAAACCGTGGCAGGTCATGGCGGTGCCACCGCCCGTGTTGCCCTCGGGCACCGGGTCGGCGGACGCCCGCTCGATGCCGCGCACGGCGTGCTCCGGCGTCACGACGAATTGCGACAGGTCGTTGAGCATGCCATCGTAGGTCTCGCCCACGACGGGCATCAGGAACCAGTCCACGTCGCCGTTCTTGTCGCGGTAGTGCTGCGCGCCGTACCGGTAGATGCCGGTGTGGCAGGCACCCACCCCGAAGCTGTTGGTTATGACGATCGGGCTGCTCAGCAGTCCCGTGTCGTCGATCCAGTGACTGCCCGTCAGCTCGCCCGCGCCATTGTAGCGGAACATGCCGGCGTAGCAGGCCTTTTCGATCCATTCCTTGCGCGGCAGGATGGTCGTCACGCCCGTGTTGACGCCCTTTTCCTTGTCGTGGATGGACTCTGTGTGGACGAGCACTCCCGGGACGTCGGTGATGCCGTTCTTTGGCCCGGTGCGCTCCCACTTGCCCAGCTTGATGCCCGGGATGAGCTCCCGAAGGCGCACGCGCTTCTCGCTAGTCTCAGCACCCGTGGTGGAAGCCATCTCAAGAGTCGTTGATGTGAATGAATAAGTTGCCCAACAAAGAGCATGCTTCTACGAATTTCGGGGTCATGCTTGTTTATGTATTCAAACCCGGCTTACTACCCCGCACAGACTATTATCATGATACATGCCGCAGAACAATATTGCGGGGCTTGAGTCATGTTAGAAGCGCTCCCTCCCAAGAGTTGTTTGAATGAGGCCATTTGAACTTTGCATAGCCCGCTTATCTAATTTCGCATCTCGGAATATCCGGAACAAGCCACAATTATTGTCATGGTTATGCGCCCTCCTGTAACAACCTACACAGCACCTCGCACACAGCCGAGCCTAGTTCAGACGTGCTTGCCGTACCACCCATGTCCCTGGTGCGGATCGCCAGCCCGCCCTGGCTCTTATCGTCCAGCACCTTTGCAACGGCCGCCTCCACAGCCGCGGCCTCGTCCACGAGTAGACACGAGTATCGTAGCAGCATCGCGAGACTGAGGATCTGCGCGACCGGGTTGACGATGCCCATGCCCGCAATGTCCGGTGCGCTGCCGTGCACGGGCTCGTAGATGCCGTTGCACCGCTGTTGTCCTCCCGGAATGCCGGAGAGGCTCGCGCTCGGCAGCGTGCCCAGCGTGCCGACGATGGCACCGGAAATGTCTGATAGGATGTCGCCAAAGGTGTTGTCGGTGTGGATCACACCGTTGAAGCCACGCGGGTTGCGCACCATGAGCATCGCCATGCTGTCGGCGAGCTGGTGGCGCAGCTCTATGTCGGGGAACTCGCGCGCGAACAGGTCCGTGGTCGCGCGTCGCCACAGCCGGCCGCTGGCCAGCACGTTGGCCTTGTCCGCGCTCCAAACCACCGCGGCCTTGTCCTCGTTGCCGGCCCCCTCCCCCGGTCGCCCCATCATGCGGGCGACCGCCGCCGCGACGCGCCCGCACCGCTCAACCTCCCCCGGCGTGTAAGCCCACAGGTCCGAGGCCACGCCGTCCTCCTCCACTTTGGCGCCAAAGTACGCGCCGCCGCAGTTCTCGCGGACGACGACGAAGTCAGTGCCCCTGACCACGTCCGCCTTGAGGGGCGAGGCGTCGACCAGCGCGGGCACGATGATGCGGCACGGGCGCAGGTTGGCGAACGCGTCGAGCCGCTTGCGCAGCAGCAGCAGCCCGGACTCGGGGTTCGGCACCGTCGTCGCCCACTCCGGCCCGCCGACGCTGCCGAAAAGCACCGCGTCGCTGCAAGCCGCCTGGTCCAGGACTTCGGCAGTGATGGCCACGCCGTGCCGGTCGAGGCTACAGCCGCCCGCAATGCCAGTGGTCAGGGAGAAGGTGAGGCCCGGCCGGCAAGCTTGTACGACGTCCAGCACGCGCAGGGCCTCGCGGACGACTTCGGGCCCGACATGGTCGCCAGGTAGCACCAAGATTTTGAAAGTACCAGTCGCTGCCATAGCGCGAGTTGTGTAGCACTAATAAGCAAATAAAAGGATCACTATGCAGGATGTAGTATTTATGCAACGGGCGAGCGGTGGGTGTGGCACTTAACGACGAAGCAATATCGGCCAGGAAGCCGTGCGGTGGGCCGGGATCTTACCATAACCCCGCGATCCTACCGTGATAGCCCCTCCTCTCCAGACCAGGCGCGGGGAACATAGGCCACAGCCTTCTATACACTTTCTTGTTCCGCAGTACAGGATAACTTCGGTTGATTCGTACTTTGCGCCCCTAGATTCGTTTCCATCATGGCATCTGCACGACTAGACGGCAAGGTCGCCATCGTCACCGGCGGCGCCTCTGGCTTCGGCAAAGGCATTGCCGAAAAGTTCGTTCGTGAGGGCGCCAAGGTCATCATCGCGGACCTCTCCCAGACCAACGGCCACCCCGTCGCCGCCGAGCTCGGCTGCACCTTCGTCAAGACGGACGTGACGCGCCGCGCAGACTGGGAGGCCGTGCTGGCCGCCGCGCTCGCCACCTACGGCCAGCTCGATATTGTCATCAACAACGCAGGCGCGACCTACACCAACAAGCCCGCCGAGCAGGTGACGGACGTCGACTTTGACCTGGTCATGAATGTCAACGTCAAGTCCATCTACCTATCGTCCTCGGTCATCGTTGAGTATTTGCTGCGCGAGAAGCGGCCCGGCTGCTTCATCCAGATCGCATCGACGGCGGGCATCCGGCCCCGGCCGGGGCTTACCTGGTACAACGCCTCGAAAGGCGCCGCCATCGCGGCTACAAAAGCCCTGGCCGTCGAGTACGGCCCGAAGCAGATTCGCTTCAATGCCGTCTCGCCCGTCGTCGGGAGCACCGCCATGTAAGTTACCTACCCTGGACAGGGGTAGCAGGAGAGCGCATATCTTTCGGGCAAGGCCGCTCATAGCATCTAGGACCCCTCTGTTCTTAGGTAAACCGGATACTCCTGAGAATCGCGCTGCTTTTGTGTCAACAATCCCTTTGGGGCGGCCCTCTACACCTGCTGACGTCGCCAACACGTGCTGCTTTCTCGCCAGCGGTGAGGCCAACTTTCTGACTGGCATCAACGTCGAGGTTGACGGAGGTCGCTGCGTTTAAGAATAGCGAGGGTCAAGCACAGCCTGTCTCATGTTTTGCGCCGTGTAACCATGTCTTTTTTGTCCATTGTTATTACTTGTGCGGGCGGCTAAGAGCCTCTCAGCGCGGGGGTGACAATAGCGGCTGACCTGCAACTTGCACCAAACCTTCCCATGGGTATTTTAAGTTGACCACTAATGGCGTCAAACTAAATCGATCGTTGATAATGAACTGTTTTTCACTAAACTTGGAGCTTCATTCTGTACTGTCCGTTTCACCAGTGCGTAGGTGTCAGTGTTATCGTTGCTCAAGTCGCAGAACCTATTGGCCGTGGGTCCTTCATCTCAACGCCTCTCTCACCGATGCCATCGGGATCCATGCCCGATATCTTGAGGTGAATCTACACCATGCTACCGTTGAAATACATGCAATGCTATTTACAGTCTTATTTTCCTCCCCGTCTTCTCGTATTTTACACTGGCTTGATCACCTCACAACCCCGCATTTTGGCTGGCACAGAACGCGCCCGCCGCCCGCCTCGCATTTGGGTCAACATCACCTACACGCACCACCATGCTCATGCCGACAGCCTGGTGCCACAGGATGTGGCAGTGAGCCAGCCACAGACCGCTATTTGTTAGGGGCAGACGTAGGACGACATGGCCCATGCGAGGGATGTATACGGTGTCTTTGAGCAGGTGGTTGAAGGGAGCGCGGGGGTAGTCGTCGTGCTTGGACTCGGGGTCAAACGGATTGTATGTGCCCTGCTCGCCTTTGCGACCCTTGTGGCTTACCAGTACGTAGAATGACCGCCCGTGCTGAGAAGTGTTAGAGCTAATTTTTCGCAAGGCTTCCATGGGGTGACATGAAAATGAGATGAGCGATTAACCACATACCAGATGGAAAGGGTGACCCTTGTCGTCGAGGTTGTTCACGACCATATCCATCCATCGTGTCTTGCGACCGGCTGCGCTGGCCTTGAACGTTGAGACGGTAAAGTTCTGGAGTCGACTGGGCTCTTCGGCCAGACTCGGCCACTGCTCTTCATCAACCGCCAACAGGGGCGCCGCAAAGGCATCCTTGACAATCCATGAGGAGTGATTGAAGAGACCAGCAGGTCTGTTCGCGTGGGTGGCGCGATTCTTGATAGTTGTGTAAAAGACGGCAGTTTCGGCCGGCTTGGTTGCCTCCGCGGCCTCATCTGACAGGGAAACCCCATTGAGATCGGCTAGTGAAAGCATTTTCACAGCATCGTCGCGTCGATTGATCTTCCTGTCGGCTGTTTTACCCAAGTCACCGACCGGGAATGACTGGATTCGGGTAAGAGCATAGTTTTTGAGTGGCATGTTGCTGCTCGAATTAGCGATGCGTTACGCCAAAGGGAATATTGCTTACCCGTCGTCAAGCTCAATTGTCAAGGTATTAATCGAACTCTCATCCCTGTCAGACTTGAGTGCCAATGTCTTGTCAAGTACGACATCAACACGCTCGCCAGGATATAAGATGCCAACCCCGCCAGCAGCAGGGGTCGATCTATCTACTAAGCCTTGGCCATCAACGGCGAGTATTTGCATGGTCCCGTGGCCGAAATTCATGGAGAATCCAGCGGAAGCACTGCGAGAATTAGGAACAGCTTGCCAATGGCCGGCACCGGACGTACCCAGTATTGACGATGCGAAGGCGCATGCGGTCGGCGTCTGGGAGGCGAATATTGGGCTTTTGAAGCATGGTGCAATTGACCACACGAGCTGCGACAGCCTTGGAGCAGTTGTAAGCCCCAACACCGTTGATTAGGAGTGAGTCGGGAGCAGGCTATAAATTAGCTGGGCTCTTGTTGCTGCGAGGAGCGACATACCTCATATCCAAAGTGGTCTGCCTCATCATACCACTCGAGAACTCTATTAGCGGGCCAGTGATACCAGTCACCAACCAGGAGAAGTTTCTCTTGTTCATAGTTATACTTGACCAAGTCGGTTTCCGCATTCGCCGGCCTGTGTATAACGATGCCACCGTAAAGGCCATCGGCTCGCTGGACGTGAGAATGGGCGTGGTACCTAGGCGATCAGTACGCAAGCAGCATGGCCGATTCCAGGGGACCTACCAGTATGTGCCATGCTGCGAGTCATCTAGGGTAAAGCGATATGTGAAGTTATTGTTGTGGGCAATGGCACATTGGGTAACACCGACAACACCATCCATGGCGTTTGCGCCTGAGGAGGTTAGCTAGATATCGCAATGTCAGGCGAAGCGAGCTACCATTCATGACCAGGCCATGCCAGTGTACGGAAATACCCTCGGTATCGTTCTCGACATGATTAAAGACGTTTATTTCGAGCTCGTCGCTGGGGCGGGCTTCAATGATAGGCCCAGGGAATTGGCCTAAAGAGTCAGCAAGGATTGGGTCGCCGCAGGCAAGAACAGAAGCTAGAAACATACCGTTTATAAGATAGACTTGCTTCTCAACGCCGTCAGGCTTGCGCAGCTCACGAGTTACACTCCATGACATGCGCAAGGTGGTTGGCTCCCTGGCGATATGGTCTTTTGGATGTAGGATGTAGCCGGCTTCCTGAGCCGGGTCTGGCAGGACGACTGGTGTTGGTGTGGGAGTTACGATGGGACGAAAGTTGTTGACATGTGTCACTGTGGGTGTCAGACTGGGTTTCTGGTGTTGATCGTGATCAGGAGCAGGTCTAATGGCCGTGTTGCGACTGAAGACGTGAAGCATGAACAGGGACAGGAGTATCGTAAACAGGCCGCTGGCGAGAGCAATGGCGGGCAGCCAACGACGGCCGCGCGGGCGTTCAGACCCAGCATGCATAGCGCCCAAATCGCGGGATTGATCTCTTGGTGGCAACGGCGGTAGCCTGCCTGTCAGTAGATATCGTGAGCTGGCTTGCCAGGCGAGCGAGCAAGGAGGGACTGCGCCCTGTCATCCGGCTAGCGGCAGGCCAGGGGCTCTGTTCGGACGAGAGGTCGATGGTGCGGGCATGCGCGTAGAGGGGAGACGGCAAGTGCGGGATGTGTCGAGTGGCGAATCGATGGCAGATGAGATGGAAAGGTTGATGAGGGTGGGCAACTAAACGTAAGGATAAGATGAAGGTGTCGAGACGGCAAGGTTAAGGCTACCGTGAAAGAGGCAAAGTGTCGCGTGCGAAGGGGAGGAGAGCCACTAAAACAAAGGACGAAGCCTATAAAACCCTCTTTTGCCTCTATAAGGTGAACTGGAGCGAGCGCTCGACTGCGCTAGACCAAGAGCCCCTAGCGGCCGCTCCGGCGGGGTCGCTGGCGGGTGGCGGCATGCGGGGAGGGGCCGGCCTGGAGTTAAGGTCCAGGTCTGCCACCTACAGTGGCGAGATGGGGTTGATGCTTGGGAAAGTTCAATTGAGTTTAGAGCCGGATGACTGACACCTTCCCAAATCGCTGGGTTAGTACCTACCTGTGTAACACCTCAGTGGACAGCTAGCTCGATGCGGCAGCTCCTTACATTTTGGGTTATCAGATTTGTCACACGTCTGATCTCAGCCGGCCACAAATTCCACGGTAAAAGCTGTTTCGAGGAGTTCAAAATGGATCAAGTAACATTATGCTAAAACTCAAGCTACCGGTAGCTTCTAGAGGTGCCGACTCAGTATAGAAAAGGTACTATAGCCAATGGCTGGCTGGCTGGCTACCTGTCGAGGTACAGGGCATTAGACAGACCAGTTAACGGAATGAAGCCGGAACACAGTCGGTCTAAAGCACATTGCTGTCCCATGAAACTGCCATTGAACTTTGAAGTAACTTTTTACCTAGCCATGCATCAGCATGCTTTTGCATCATTTTGCACCCTGCTGTTCAAATTGCCGTGCAGCTGGATAACTAATAGTTAAATACCTACCCAGCACCTGTCGCTGCAGCCACGTCATGCTAGGCCCCTCCTGCCATAGCACTCTCCGAGCCAAACGCCACCAGTCAGTAGCTTTCCGTTTGCATCATACAACTATCGCCATCAAGCATCATTTCACCATCATTTGCCAATTTTATCTTTATCAGGACGCGTCGTCCCTTCGCTCCCTTTACCCCACACTACCATTCTTCGCTACAGCCTCACCTACCCGCTGTGCCGGCGCGGCGCGCGAGCGGAAATTGCACCAGGCTAGCAGATCCCCACGTTCGCTCGACAATCATCTCACGCCCACGAACGGAAGCTCCTCAACTACGCTTGCAGATTGGCAGAAGCCTCACTTTTCTTACGTGACGACGCGACCCTGCCCGCGGTCTTGCTTTGTGCCCGCCGCCCCTCCGACATCCACCCACACACGTCGCTAGACCGACAACTCCCTACAGGCCTGCTCAAAAGCAAAACGACAACGCCTCCGACATTTCTCGCTCGCCTTGAACACGGCAGCGTTTACCCGGCCTCGCCATACTCGTCAGATCTCTTCGACCTCTCTTCGTGAATAATAGTTTGCGCTTCCGGCTCCTCGACCGACCCAACAGTTCCCCAGCCAGTCCACATGAGAATCATCCAATGCGACTCACGCCGTTGAGCTACTCCAGCCCAGCGTGGTGCCCATTGCTCGTTTCCTGCTGCCCTTCAGCTTGAAACGTTGCACTCAATTACCAGCGCATGAAACGATACCGACCGAGCTGATCCTGGTCTGCCGTGACACCCGGCACATGCAGGTCAAGCAAGATTTGTCCCGGCTATAACGACGCTATTGCCGTGCCTCATCTTGCGCCAGTCTCAACCCCCTCTCCCCTCGAACATTCGGTTCTGTCCCTCTTTGATTTGGGTGATTTGGTGGTTCCATTCCTTATTCTGCCGACACCATGAGGTCAACCAACAGTCCGTTGTGGGCAACTCTGGCCGCCGTGGCCGTCCAAGCCACTTCGCTTGCGGATATCAAACACATCGTGCTTTTCATGCAAGAAAACCGCTCCTTTGACCATGTTTGTATCATGTCTGAAAACCGGCTGTCATGAGCAAGCGCCACTAACTTATTTCCAGTACTTTGGGACAATGGCTGGCGTACGAGGTTTCGGCGACCCCAACGTCCAGGTCAATCCCGATGGCCACACAGTCTTTGAGCAGTAAGTCCTTTCCACCAACAAATGCACACGCTACAACTGCAATAAAAAGGTTGCCTGACAGCCGCAACAAGACAAATGAGCAAGGCCAAGAACGGCACGAAAACCCTCAAGCCCTGGCATATTAACTACCTTGGTGGCGAATGGAAACAGTCAACGCAATGCATGGGTGGCGGTGACAATGGTTGGGACACCATGCACAACGCTTACAATGATGGTCTCGGCGACAAATGGACGTACGCCGATGCAGGTGGTAGTTACGCCATGGGTTACTTTGAGCGACCGGACATAGCCACTCATTTTGACATTGCCGAAGGATGGACGGTGCTCGATATGAACACTCAGAGTGTGCTGGCCGCCACGGATCCAAACCGCATCATGTGGATGAGCGGTTCCATCAACATTCCCGGTTCGCCCACCAATCCGGACGGTGAGGGCGGCCTCATTATCGACAACAATGCTACTCCTGGTGGGTGCCCATCACGAACATGGAACATGCGCAAATATTCAATGTTCAGAGTTGAGCTCAAATCGCTAACTTGATAGGCTGTGAACAACCCAAAATCAACTGTTTCCCTTTTGTCTGGAAGACCTTTCCTGAATACCTCGAGGACGCCGGTGTCTCGTGGCAGGTTTGGCAAGACTTTGACAACTTTGAAGACAACATGCTTGCCTACTTCGAACAGTATCAAAAGGCTGCCAACGGCTCCGCGTTGCGTGACAAGGGCAACTCGTATCCCGGTCTCGACGCCTTCTATGATGCTACAAAACGCGGCACCCTACCACAGGTCAGCATTATTGTCGGTCCACAGGAGCTAGCCGAACACTCGCCCAATATGCCGATCGACGGTGCTTGGCTGCAAAAACAAGTTGTAGACGCCGTGACCGGTAGCCCTGCCTATAACGAGACAATACTCATCATCAGCTACGATGGTAGGTCGCTGTTCATTCAGTTGCACGACAGTTTGCTAACGTGACCAAGAGCAAGGTGGTTGGATGGACCACGTTGTGCCTATGGTCGCGCCCAAAGACACTCCCGGTGAATGGCTCAAAATTGATTCGCTTGGCGGCGAAAGCCCTGTCGGGCCAGGTTGGCGGGTGCCACGCTACATCATCTCGCCGTGGACGCGGGGTGGTAATGTGTTCACTGAGGTGTCCGACCACACGTCCGACATCATGTTTGTCGAAGCCTGGGCCAAGGCAAACGGATACAACGTGGAGGTGCCGAACATTACGCCTTGGCGACGCAGACACATGTCGAACCTGGTCAATGCGTTTGATTTCCGTCGTGTGAGTGAAATCTTGTCCAGATGCGCAAGATCTATGCGCCGTAACCATGCTGACCATTCAGGCGGACTTCTCGGTTCCACCTATCGCTGCTGTTCGCATGCCTGAAACAGACCCGGATAAGTCGTGGTCAGGGAACCTGACTCTTGGTTCTCTGGACGGCCCGTGGGTTGGGCCAGCCAAGTGCCTACAAGAACACGGAATCGGCAATCGACCGCCCGTGCCGTTCGGCAAGGAGAACGCTAATCAAGACATGTCGTCACTGGTGGAAGACGGGTTCAAGACTATGCGCGGCCAACCAACCGAAGGCCGCTATGTGGTGTTCCAGGCCAATGGCAAGGCGCTGACGAACCAAAAAGATGGTGTCAGCCTCAGCAGCGGTAATCAAAAGCACGACAAGATTGAGCAGCGATGGATATTGCACAGCCTAACTGACTACGGGAAACAATTCTACCTGCAGTCAGCCAAGGACAAACAATACATTCAGGCAGGGGACAAGTTGACATCGGATAAGAACAAGGCCCTGACGTTCACGATTGACTATCACGCTGATACGGCCACGTACACTCTGTCTACGGGAAGTGACAAGCGCGCGTTGACAGTTGAGACAAGGACGCACAGGAGAAGCGTCAAGCGCGAGGTCAACTGGAGCTGGGGCGACGCCAAATTTACAGCGTACGCTGTCTCATACAAGTCATAGCGTAAGGCTCTGCCGAGAGGTGGAACGATGACTGGATGATTCTGTTGGAGTTACGGGCGTCATGGGGAGGGGCCATTCAGACGACAGGGGTCGTGACCAGTGACGCGTCTCCTTTGGGGGAGGCAGCGAGCGGCATAATAGGACCGATAGCCATGATTTACATTTCAGCGCAAGGCATTTACTTATTGTCCTCTTTGTGGGACGTGGCCGAGCGTTATGCGAAACGGATGCCTTGTTGGGAACTGAGTCAATTCATAGGGCTCAGCTGGGGCTTTGGCCTGGACGGAGAGCGCACACGACCAGACGTGACGCGGTCTGGGTGGGCTGTATATGGCGTCCTCTCTTGTTTTTAGACTTGGTAAATATTTTACAAGCATAGCTTTATACATAGCTATTTTTCATATGCCTTTGACATATTCACTTCTTGAACCAGAGCCCGCCGTCTTGTGTAATAAAGGGCCTGATGGGTCTCGGCAAGATGGGTACGAGGCTCTATCTTGCTGTCTCGGCAACTCGATCGATGCGATGAGAAGCTGTGCGGTAGCATCGGACTGGGATCATGACTAGTTCAAGTGTCGCGTGTTGGTGATGGATGAATTGAAACGGGGACAAAAGGGAGGGCAGAGCAGGTCGATGCGAGTGTCCAATCACAGATGGGACCGCGCTGGAGACGCGCACAAGGGGTCCTAGGGCAGGGACGCTAAGTTTCGGTGCGCGCTGCCACGTTTTCGTAGCGTGGCCGTTGATTGCACTGTCGAGAGTCGGGATGCGAAGAAGGAAGAAAAGAAGAGACGGCGGAATATTTCTTGTGCTTCTAGAATATAGATGCTGCACATGGATGGAGAGCAAGATGCTGGAGATTTTTACGGGTGAGATGCGACCCCGGATCTGCCTGTGCCTTTTCGGAGTGTCGGGTACAAGGACCCCTCCCCTCCCATCGACTTCGGCGGCGTCCGGCCGGTTAGTGGCGCCGACAGCCGGCTCTGCCGTTGCGTTGGGCGGGTATTCCTCAAGTATTTTTTTTTTCTTTGCTGGACTATTGCCGTGAGGAGTACGGAGTAGACGGCTATTGAGATGGAGGGCGGGGGTAGAAAAGCTTAATGCTATGGCGTTGGGTTAGAGTATAGGTAGTGGATGGATATGTCTGGCGAGATGCATGTTATCTATTCAAACGTCATTATCGCTTGTTGGTAGCGGCTTCGTGATCGACTCTGCTCAGCAAAAAGTGTGCCAGCCAACTGACTGGCTATCATCCGTGACGGCAGCACGAGGACTGGTGGTATCAAATCAGGGACAAGTCGAACCATGATTCCTTTCTTGACTCGTCTACGGAGTAATAATAATCTGTGCCAGCCTGCTTAATCCCCTTCAATTGCCTATCCCTGCTGCCTCTGTTCTTTACACGTTCCTGCGCTTTTCCAAAACCCCTCCCTATCCGCCCTATCGACGCCACTGCAGGGGCTGATAACGGGGCAACGCCGCTGTAGAAACCCGGAAATCCACTAAAACTGCCGCTTCACGCCCTAAAACCGCCAAAAAGAAGGATTTGCAGCGCCAGCTGCCATAATCGTCTTCCCCGCTTTCTAAGTTTCTTTCAGTCTTTCCTGACCTGCCTCACGCAGACAATATCTCCCCATCCTCCCGGCTTCCACCTCCCCTTCTCTTCCTCTTCCATCGTTCACACGCAAAATAACACCTCTCATGTCCAGCTGCAGCTTCCGTGCATCTCCCTCTGCCGAAATGCGTCAGTAACACATGCTGAATCCGGCTGCGGCGCTGTACCACCTCCACGTAGAAGCTACATACCTCGACCAACTCACCTCACCTCACCTCTGCCGCTATGCGCGCCATGCCCATCATTCGCAGCAGGACAGGCTGCTTCACCTGTCGCCGCCGCAAGAAGAAGTGCAACGAGGAAAAGCCGCTTTGCAGCGGCTGCCGACGCAATCACCTCGAGTGTACCTGGCCTACGGAGAATGCCAGCGCCATGCAGACGCGCACCAAGAACCCCACGTCGCCCGCCGTCTCCAAGTCACCAACAAACCGGCCTCGTGCCACCTCTTTCGCTGGCAAGCCTGATCATGTCACCTCCGTCCAACACGACCCGACGGCGAGACAACGCGCCGAGTCGCACTCCTCCTCGGAGAGCAACCATGATCGCGGAGATGTCGACATGATAGTTCCCCAAGACGTCGATGCCCACGCCCCCCTCGTCGCAGACACTTCGCCCATCATGCCTGTCTCGCCAGTCGCCTCGCACGCCGACATGTTTTCCGATTCGCAGGCCCTCACCATCTCATCCATGAGCCTCGCCGCAGACCCGTCCATCCTCACCCTCTCGCCGCTGTCCCTGCTCCCCAACCACAGCCGCGAGTCGTCTGACCTGCTCAGCTACTACCTGCATCGCACTGCCAACAGTATGGGAAACGGCTCTACCGACATCAACCCCTTCATCGCAAAGCTCGTTCCCCTCGCCTTTGACAATCCGCTGGTCCTCCAGCTGCTCCTGGCCCAGAGCGCCGCTCATCGACAGTCGGCCGAGGCGGGCGTACTTGGCACCGAGGTGGCCCACCACTACTATACCGACTCCCTGCGCATGTTTCGCAACGTCGTCGGCGAGTACGTCTCGGGTAAGGAGGAGAATACTCTCGCCTTGACAGTTGGCAGCTTGATTTTGTGCCTGACAGAGGTCGCGAGGGGTGATATTCACGGCACCATCTTTGACCACCTCCGCGCCTCCGAGTCTATGCTCAATCTGCTGCTGACGCGCCCAAAGTCCGAGATTCCCGAAGATCTTCCTGATTTTCTCGTCGAGTTTGCCATTCACATGACCGTAACCAGCATCATGTCCACCGACCGCAGCCGCCCGCCTCCTGAACTTAGCCCGACCATCGAGGGCATGGGCCACACTCTAATCTCCAAGGGCTACGTCGGCCAGCTGTCAGGCTGTTGGCTCGAGTTGCTGCTCCTCATACCTCATGTCTATCACCTTGGCCATCGCATCATGACCACTCGCGCCGACGGGAAGCTGTCACCGGAGCCAGATGACATCATCACCTTTGGCATGCTGCAGTCGCAAATCATGGCCTTCTTCCCTGACTTGTCCGTAAATCCGTACTCCCGACTAGCTAGTCTCGTTTTCAAGCAAGGCGTGCTCCTCTACCTATGGAGCATTCTCGGCACTCCGCATCAAGAGCGCGGGAATGAGGCCCACATGAGCCTGATGGCGGGTGCCGTCTCCGACGCCCTGTCTCTTCTGAGCCAGTTCCCGGCTACCCTGCGCATCAATACCAGCCTTTGCTGGCCCTTGGCTGTTATTGGATGCTGCACAACCGATGCCGACGTGCAGCAGGTTCTGCGGGAGCGGCTGCAGATCATGCATAGGACCATTGGCCTCGGTAACATGAAGGAAACGCTGATACTGCTGGAACATATATGGACGAAGCCACCAGAAGATGTGAGTCCCTGGAAGCTGTCGGAGGTGATGCAGGATCGCCAGGTGTGGATCTCTTTTGCATGAGAAAAGAATGCGTGTGGGTTATTCGACGACGTTAGTGTGGCATCAACAGCGCCCCTTCCGAGAGCATCGCCACCTTGTGCGGTAAAGCCTTGAATGCCGCTGCAGAAATGACAAGGCCAACAACCGTTGTTACCCTGTCTGCTGGGCCGCCCAAGATGCAACTGATGCTGTCAGCTCAGATCAGCCATCGGTGTGTGGAAGACTCACCCCCTCCAGCTCTTCACGCAGCTCGGCTACAATGGTATCGTGCACGTCTGCAAGCACATAAACCCTTCAATGGCGCAGCGGCCCTGGCCCGAGTTGAAAACGGTGCCATGGACAATTCTTGCTGCCCGCCCAATTTGAGGCTGCATCGGCGCGGGCATGGTCAGGTTATTAGCCCCGCAAACAATGTTCACTCCCACAACTTCGCCCACGGTAGCCTTGTTTATCCTCAGGATATCCGCGGTAGAATCGACGAGCACACCTGCTACACAGCCTGCTGTGCCTTCTTGACATTGCTGGTATGCAGCTGAAATACCCTGGTCGTGACCCTGCGGCGGTAACCGCCTCGAGGAAGTGGTCGGCCTCGAGGCGCGTATGTGATGAGTGCCCAAGAAGCACGAGACATCCGGCCAGTATCAAGGGAACGGTTATGGAAATGGTAATGAGATACGGGAACTATACTTTGACATTAGCGTTGGCATTTCCGCGACTGTTTATTCCAAGCATCGAAGACGTCACATTTCAAACACTTTCCAGTTCCCTGGCTATTATGTGCATGTTGGACGTACAAGTGAGAATAGAGAAAAAAACAAGATGGGAAAAGCGAGGTTGGTCAGGACAGGGATGGTGCGGGTTGTATATAATAAAGTTGAAGTTGACGGCGCACCGCTGCCGCGAGCCGCTGTGGGGACCGACCGCCAGCTGCCTTATACTCCACGTTTCTCCTCGGAGCCGCGGTGGCGGTAAAGATTGACGGCAGGATTATGCAGTTTCCTTGGGGAAGAACGCATGATGTTTGACGTAACCATGTTAAAAGTTGGCCGAGATTTGTGTTCGACGAGGGAGGCCGCCGGAAAGACATGCCCGCGTTGGTGGTGCAAGTAGTTACCGCCATGCGACGACCTCTTGTGTAAGTAAACACCACCGAGGCAGGATAATGAAAAGTTGCGTCATGGAAATACAAAATATTATTTTAGATATTAAGTCGTTGCTCATTTACCGGTGCCTCTGGAAGAAGTGCATCTATCTAATTAATAAGGCAAAGAAAGGCAGACACTCATGTGCTCATGTGTACCATTTATCATCCTGACCGAACATCGAATAGTCTGCTTTCCATGAGAGCCGCCACAGACCACCTTGAGCTGCGATGGATGGTTGGTAAGAGGTAGAAAGCTCAGCACTGAATACCGCCGGACTATATACACCCTATCGTGCCCGACGGTCAACTCTCTACCAACTTCGCCCTCCCGTGGTATCGTCATCGCCTCGACAAGGAAACGCTCCAGATCGGCCGGCCTTCCATGCATCACTTCAAGTTGACCTTTTTACTCAGGAACTGCCTCATCGAGGCTCGTGAGAAGCCTTGCTTTGCTATTGGATACAATGATATTTGTCTCCTCGCCCCCGCCCGTCCCCTAGAGTGTTATGACTCGGCAAACTTCACATACCGCGCTGCTGGGCTCGACTCCCGGGTATGTTGCGATGTGACAGGTAAAGATTAAAGATGGCTGCAGAAGAAAATCGTTGCATCCAACACTCCGAGCTTAGTAAAAACAGAAATGAGTCGTCTTGTATTTCCTTTTTTTTAATGAGAAGGAATTTCGACACACAAATTTCGTCTTCCCCGATACAGAGTGCTTCTCCCCATTCTCTCGGCGTAGATAGCCTCACGATCCGCGCCACCGGTAACCCGGCTCTTGACACCGATTCTTCCGCGCACATGCAAGCATTTCTCCAAATTAATATTTATTTATTTATTTAAATTTCCCCAAATTTCCCCATTACTCCAGCTCTTCCCCAGTCCCCTCGGCCTTCTTCTTTCATCTTTCCCTGTCTCATTTCGTAACGCATTCTCAAGCACCAATCACACGCTTCTTGCTTATCTTTGGCCTCACTAATGAGACCCGTCCGCCCACTTATGCGCGACGTAAACAGCAAGGCTGGGCAGTTTCCTTATCTTTCACCAGACAGAGACCTGGAAAAGAGGTACTGTAAACCAAGTACATTTGTCTCTAGTTTTATCTTCTTTTTTCTTTTTAAAACGCCTAGGCCCTGTTTTCCCATTCTTGAATGCTAGTAAAAACTCATCGCTTTCATGCCCAATGTACGCATAAACCAATAACAACCAACCATCAAACCTGCCGATTTCCCTCATCTTTGGTGAGGGATTTAGATGAACGACATCTACGACAATGCAGCTCGCTTCGCATCCAGCAGGAACCCGCAAACCTTGGTCGCCAGCATCTTGCCGCAGTGCGGCCAGCTCACGCGGCTCATGCCGTCGTTGTACATGTCCTCAGAGAAGAAGCCAATGGCACGACGCCCTCTGAGGATGAGCGTCATGGTCTCCTCGTCGAACTCGGGGTGGCCCTGGAACGAGAGGAAGCGGCCGGGCCTGTACATGCCGTGAACACCGCAGCGCGCAGAGCCGCCGATGCTGTTGACGCCGGGCGGCAGCATCGTGACGGCGTCGCGGTGTGTCTGATGCATGTGCTAAGTACATGTCAGCATGGGGTAGAACTGCATACGAAGAACGAGGATGACTTACAATAGTTGGCACGCCGAAAAACTGCCGACCAGTCACGCTCAGGTCGATCCGCGTTACCGAATTCTCCCAGCCGCCCGGGTTGACCTCGACGCGACCGCCAAGCGTACGCGCGATAATCTGGTGCCCGAAGCAGATGCCGACGACGGGCTTGCGCGAGTTCTTGAAAAAGTCTGTGAGGTAGTCGATGAGGGCAATAATCCAGGGCGTATTGTCGAACGCGGTGTGCTCTGCTCTGGTCAGTCTTACCCCTTTTCTTTCTCTCCTTCTCTCTGGATCGTCTTTGGGCCGGGCGTGGGCTACGGGGGTGGGCGAAACTCACTGCTGCCGGAAATCATGAGGCCGTCAAAGTCCTCAAAGACCGGGTACACATGCGCGTTGACGACATCCCACTTGGTCACGACCAGCTCCGTCTGCGCGTCGCCGGCAGGCAGCCCGCGCATGCCCTCGGCGAGGAGGCTGCGGAACATGTCCCCGTAGGAGCCCCGGAGTTCGACTACGCCCGGGAAGGGGACATCGCACTCGAGCACGGCGAGACGAAACTTGGCCATGGCAAAAAAAAACTTCTAGGTGGGAGGGACTGGTGAATGTGTATTGGTATATGGGTTGTGGCCAAGTTGTCAAGTGCCTTCTCAAGGTAAGATACGTTCCAACAGAGTCTGCGAAAAGGAAAGAGGGGAAGAGAACTCGTCAGCAAAATCCGAGGGCGAGAGGAGAAAAAAAAAAAACGAAAGAGGGCCACCGACGACTCCTAGCCAGAAACTGAGAGCCACAACACTACGCAGACTCTCCGCTGCCCGCCTCCCGCTACCAGACCCTTCTCCAACAACGAGAGCTCACTACGTCAAGTGTGGGAATCCCATGACCGAGAACCCATGTCGTGTCCGAGCCCGTAATCTCACACTCTCACGAACCCGCACACACCACGCACATGCTGCCCTCCGATACCTCCTTGGTCGTGCGGAGCTACGAGGGTGGTCGTGGTGGTCGTGGCCCTTGATGGGCAGAGTTTTCCCCCACCCCTTGCCTGTCCAGCGAAGACGCGTGCAAACGCATATCTGTGACCTGATGGAAACCCATACCCACGCTGTGGACGTCTTGATTGGATCAAAATGCCATTCTTCTCTTCTCCGCTCCCCACCGCGTTCCTACCCGTAGCAAGCTAGACCGGGATCCCCGCCGGCGCCGCGCTCCGGTCCCGGCGGCCGGGTTTCGTCTTGGTCCCGCCATCTGACGTCTTTTTCCTACGTTGACTTTGGTATTCGGAGACTGAGACTTTGAAGTTGAGCTAGTGGGAAATTTTCCATCGTTTTCTTAGAAGTACAACCTGCAGAGAGGTGCGGTGAGTTTGCCGTTCTTTTCAGTTGCGGATACTGAGAAGAAAAAAATACGCCAAATGTCTACCGGCAAGTGCCGAAAGTGGGCGCGGCCAAGTTGCTCTACGCAATAGTACAGCGTCTGAAATAATAACAGGCTGCCTTTTGGAGCTACCCCGACGGCTACTCAACCTTTTGACACATAAGCCCCTGGAGTTCTTGGTTAATTACTACCGTAACCAACCTGTCAACCTTGTGGGACCGCTTTGTCCTGGCATTTTTCGGGTAAGCTCAGAACAATGTGCTGTCGCAATCCCAGATGGGAAGTGACAGACAGGTGGCTTGTCGTGTTGGGTTTCTCTTAGTCAACGAAAAGATGGCAACCTCCCCGGCGCGGGGTGTCCCTTGTCTAGCGCATCTGTGCGCTCAGCATTGAGATTCTAGGTCAGTCAGGCATCCTGGTTTGCCCCGTCAAGGGCTTTCAAACGAACGAGTGCGGCCTGCATTGATGGGTGAATTGAATTTCATTGGGAGGTCGAGGCACTAGCAGTTTCCCAGGGCATCCAGATTGCAAGTACAGAACATATTTCAGTGGCGTCATCGCAAAGGTAAACCACCCAGGTTTACTATGGCGAACCCGGGCTTTCACAAGCTAAATTTGTCGTCTGGGCAAGCCAAACTTGCCGTACTCGTCATTGCGCGTGTGGTGCAGACAAAACTCTAAAGTATCTTCGTCCTTAGTTCTCGTTGATACAAGTGCTCGCAATGTTGCCCAGCGTTCCTCACCGGCAAGGCCCAACATTGGGCGGCACTCTCACACCATTGACTCTGGCCATGTTTGGTGCTGCCGCAATCCGCCTTATACCAGTTGGCTCAGTCGGTACTAATAATCCAGCTCTATCCAACTCAACTTGTGTTCGTACTGGAGCGAAGGCCGACTTGTGCTAGCGGAATTGTTTTGGAGATTCTGACAAGGCAATGAATGGTACATCGCTGTACAGTTGGCGGGGGCCGCAACTCTGCCTACCTGGTTGCAATGCCGGGTTCTGCGATACCGCTGGTCTCTAAGAATGTGCGAATTACAGTGACTGTTTTTTTTTTTGATTTCTATAAAACAAGAAGAAAAACATAATCGACAGCTTTGGTAAATTTCGCAGTCGTGGTATAATCCGCAAAACGACCACCATGACTAGCGCAGGCGCGTTATGCCTGGACGCCTGCTCGTTAAGTGGCCATGAATGACCATTTGCATTACATCTATCAAAACTATTTCCTCTGCACCTGTACTCACAAAATTTACTCCGGACCGACAGTATCTACAGACTTTGCGAGTTCGGGTACAGCCCTTCCCTAGTCCCGCTCGCCAAGATGAAACCACTTCTCCAAACACAGGCCTGCGAACCAAAAGCGTGTCGATGAAGCATAACTGACTGACAGGTATGCGCGCACAAACCAAGGTTCAGTCGAAATCAAGCATCGGACAATCTAGAGCCACGGGTCCGATTCCAGAGAGGTGCTGGACCTTGGACGGAACGACGACGATACGTGCAGTCTTCTACCTATTGTACAAGGTCCCTTCGAGGATCTCAAACGGCCCCGTTCGGTTTGCACAAGAATAAGGAGTTGACCTAAAGCTTTGGTCGTCTTACTGAAGTTGTTACCGGATTTGCGTTAGAGCAATCATAACCCAGAATCACTAGTAGCATCTAGAATCATGTGACAATAAGCACCATGCGGATTCTGGTGAAACATGCCAACAACCTTGCGCATAAGAAGCCCGGACGCTGGAGGCAACGCTCTGCATGATGAGACAACAGCTTGCACCCGTCGCTACGGGGTCAGCGGCTGCACTTCCGTGCACATAGCCGCGCGGATCTATCGGCTGTCACTGACTCGGGCTCAGCTGATTTGTCAACCGAACCGAGCGAGAGTTGAGTACAGAACTTACACATAGAGAGAGATTTTCACGAGACAGCGACCCTAGTATGCGCAGCTAATGTTTTGCGAGTCTTGGTGGCAGGGCCGGGGATGAGTCGGGGCCTCCGTAACAGTAGGCGTCGCTGGTTTACAACTCGGCCTTACTCGTTAGCAATTCATTATGCTAATGCGTCGTTTCGCCTGTATAGCTCCTGGTCGCTGGAATTTTAGCCAAGCATCACGAGGCATCACCGCGATGGAGCTGCGAAGTTCCCTCCAACATGTCGGTTTGTATCTACTGGCTGGAGATGCTACGCACTTCCGAGCAGCAGTTGTGAGGGATTATGCGGTAATACGAAAATCTGTAACAAGTTTTAAAAACAGCTTTAAGGCATCAATACCGATAGAGAATTACTCAGTTCTATTGCCAGTGGCTACTTCCGGCTAAGCGAGGCTCCCTTGTATTTTTTTGACAAGTTCTAGTATATTTGAGGTGTATAAATAGGGTCTGTCTTGAATAGTTATCACCATTTTTCCATCAGCCCTCAACTACCATACACATAACACCGATTAAGTTTCTTACTTATAACATCCGTGTCCAAGTATCCTCTGGCAGGAATACTTTTGTACTATCATTCTATCACCCCCCAGCTACCACTTACCGAGTCTCTGTTTGGAACGTGTGCGACAAAAATGAAGTTCTCAGCCACTCTTGCTATTCTGTTTGCCGGACTTGCCGCGGCTAGTCCTCAGTTCTCTCAGAACCCCGACGGCAGCATCAATTTCACGCCTGCACCTCAAGGGCCCCAAAACTCCCAGGGCTTTTCCCAGGAGAGCTGTGACCAGGTTCGCGCCAATCATGGCGATGACCTCGCTGGTAGATTAGGGGTACGAGTCCTCTTCCACTTTGTCTGGATGATGTGACTAACTTTTTCACAGTGCAACGAATTCAAATAGTTTCAACGAAACATTTACAGGGTATAGGGCTGAGGAATAGGCCTGCATATACAACGGTGAATAGCTTATATTAGTTGGCTTAAACCAGGTATACTAGCTAGGTTTAATAAATCTGTTGAATCCCTGCAGAACGGCCACCAGGGTAGCGCGGTCGCCGTAGCGGTCGCCTTACGCTACCCTGCTATAATTGACCATGACCACTTGCAATTATATCTACGAAAACTATTCGCTCTGTACTCATACGTGTAGAAATTATTCCATGCTAAAAGTATCTATGCAAATCCCAGGTTCAGATAACGCCCGCCAGTCCTGCTCTGTTAAGGTCAAACGTCATCTCAGAACCGCGGGCTGTACTACGTAGCCAATGATACGTGCATTCCTCAGCCTATTGTGAACGGCTGATGTTGTTGGTAGTTCCCTTGGGCAGTGACAAGCCTCCGGCATCTCCAGCATTGACCCGTGTTTGCAAAGAAAGCAGTCGGTGCTGAGGCAACATCGCCTCAATAACGTTCTCAGAGGTCAGAAACCGATCCGTCAGCGGGACAGCCACCTTCTTCCTCCAGCGATGAGTAGGTCGACTCGATTGTTGACGATGATAAGGGCCAAGCGCTCATCGCTAGACATGAAGATGGTTGTCAAATCGCTCGCTCGCTTACAAGGTAGTAGGTGCTGCCCCAAGCAGCCCAAACAGGCTGCGCTGGAGACACGACCACAGCGACGAACTAACAAAAAAAAGGAGCCACTACATATTTTATCAAGTAATTGTTCGGCTGGATGGAATCGGCCAATAATTTATCCTCGTCTCCAACGCCGAATTTGCGCACCCCGAGGTCAGAGCCGTACCATCAGTATCTGTCGCGTACTTATAACCAAGCAAAGTTGCCATGCTAATGACGCAGCATCAAAATGGAAGCTACCGACTCGACATGTCCAATTAAAGAAAAGAGACGTCAAGAGCGCGAGAGCACTGATCGCCTCTGCTGGACTCTCGCAGGCGACTTTCCTGCTTGCATATCCGTCATGAAGAACTTTCGAAGTGGCCAGGAAGGGCTCGAGCCCTTTCAGAATCCAGACGGTACCTGGCATGAAATCGCATTATTACCAGTGAAGCAACCGCCTGTCTCTTCAATCGTGGCTTCCCTCGAATTCTTGGACGACTGGGAATATGACTGGGTCCAACACCATGAGCACCACAAGGAGGCCGAGTTCGTTACGTACGGAGACCTTGGTGACGAGGATCGACCTTATGCACGCGAGATGAAGGAGGATGGAAGCTGGGAGGAGGACTCGAATACCGAGTTCCTGAACAAATGCTGCGGCAGAGGGAGGCCAATGAAATGGAGAGGGCTTACCCTGCATGTTGCCGCATCTACAGAACAAGGCTTCGTCACGATAAAAGACTATATTGCTAGTAGGTTCACCATTTCCTGCAAGAAACGCTATATTTATCTTAACTTTGAACAATCCAGCCGTGCATCCGTGGCTCATGAGCCTACGCGAGCATCTTGTCGAAGCCAAGGTCGATTCCCCATTGTCATCCCCCGGACCGTTGGACGTGGCCCTCGACTCTACATGGATAGTGAACGCCCGTATGGTGCCAAAGGTTGATATTGAAACGGAAAATGATTGGCGTGGACGTTTTCGACCAGTTCCACCCATCAATGATGCGCTCAGGCGACACATGCGACTTGTACGGGGACTGCAGGGCTAGAAGCACTCTCGTCACCTCGTCTTGATCAAGGGTTCAGCTTTTGTGTGGTACCATAGGGGGTTAAGGGAATCAAATATTGGTTTGACGAGTAGTTGGTGCGCTGCAGTATCAGCCGTGGTAGCATAGCCCGTCGCGCACATGGTAGCTGTCAGTTACTCAACTTGGGCTGAACATTGTTGGTTGGATTGACTCCGACGAGAGAGCGCACCAGATGGACAGCAGCTGGTCCACAGTCAGACCAAGCCATTGAGCTTGACTCCGTCCTGCAAATTCAAGAAGACGAGTTTAACATTGGATGCTCACAATCTTTGCTGTTGGTTTAATTTGCTCCGCTAATTAGGCAGTTGTAACCCTAGTATGATCAACAAAAAAATCCACTCCGCCCGCAAGAAATATATACTTGTTATTTATTGAGAATTGATTGAGAGTTTTACTAATAACAGTGGCCCTCAAGACAGCTTACGGCTTCTTAGAACACTCTCAAACTTGCCCGTTTGATGGTTGAGCTGATACGTAACCTTGCCAATGTTAAACCCCCAATCACCAAGTATATTAGCCCCGCCCTTGCAGACGGACTTAGGGTTCTGCATCAAGGCCGTGCACTGTAAGGGTTGTACGTAGTTAGCTGTGAATGTGTTGTAGCTAGGAGTCATGTGTCGCTTACCCTAAATTGCCCTTCCATTCTCTAATCTTGTACCAGGTACCATCGGCGGCGTTGGGGCTCGTATCGGTAGGATCAAAGATCTTAGCGTTATTCTTTCTAAGGAAGGTCGATAGAATACCTCCCTAAGCGCTCTAGGATGCGATGTTTACGGGGATCAGGTAAGCGCTTCACAAGGGTGTTAGTTAGAAAGCCGTAAGATAAACGTAGACTCGGGAATGCATTGCATACTGCTCTCCGCCCTGATTAGTCGAGGCAAATGGGAATTCTTCTAGGGAGTCGAAATTCTGTTGGCTCCAGGTTGGTTAAGGTTAGGGAAGACGCAGTTTCTATCTGTTCTTCTTAAACGGGCTCCTACAGGTTCTGGCTTTCCTATCGTTCTTCGTGTCCTACTTATTTTTGACTCACAAACTATTAAATTAAGTATTAATAATAGATACTAAAAATGTTAGAGGATATTACCGACCCATCCCGCCTGACGAGATCCGCAGCTGGCTTGACGAGATCCGTCCGTGGGGCGCGGAATGGGTCGAACCTGATGACTTTGACCTACCTGACGTCTACGATCCGTACGATTAGACCCGCTGCGGCCAGTCTGTTTCGTTGGGCACCTGCACTTGGCCTGGAGCTACATGGCCAAGTGCAGGTGCCCAATCGCCTTGCAGGCGAAAAGAGCAGCTCCAGCACGCAAAACTGCCGTCATACTCGCTGATGTGCGAGTTTCTTTCTTTTTCCAACTCCGCAAATGTGGTCGCACCTCGGTCAAGTGCCCGCCTTTTAAGCCCGACACCCTACGGAACGTGCACCGTCATAGACGTCGCTCCATGTCCGCCGCCAGCGCCATCGCGAGATAAGTACCTCGACCGTCGGCGTGAGTCTCGCCATACGGTGGCCCTCTGACAACAATCAGCGCAAAAGCTTTGCACTCTTGGTGCCCGGAAAACGAATACGTGACGCGGGTGGGCGGCGGGACGGGGATGAGGTCGTCGCGCGCTGCGAGGTGCACCGCGAGCTCATGCCCGTCGGAGAACACCTTGAAGATACGAGTTTCTGCATGAAAAAAGTAAGATTTCTAAGCCAACCTAACTAATAGACTAAAAAAAAGAATTGCATATACTGGCTGAAGCCGCGCATAGCTCAACTGACTACCAGACGAAGGTGATGCCGTAGGGCTCGGCTCTGTAGTCGCAGTAGACAGTGGACTTCTCCATTTGTTCCAAGCAGCATGCATTCTTACGATTTGACCGGGTGTGAAGTTATCCATGCAACCACTACACGAGCAAAGTTAGCCGATCAGGGTTCGTTTTCTTTCAGTAGCTTGCTCTGCTTGGGAAGCTGCTAGAGACGAAGAGACTCACTCATCTGCAGCCCCCATAAAGTTTTGGAGTGGATCAAGACCAGGCAGGTCTGGGCAACTATCACGACTACTTTCACATCCAAACGTCGCATTAGCGGCGGCGGGAGTATCGGAAACCCGGTCTCCGCCATTAGGGTCGGCGACACAACCTCCTTCAAACGGGTGATAAAGGCCAAACCAATGGCCCACCTCATGAGTCGCAGTTTTTCCTAGGTTTGTCGGTGCTCTATCACCGCCGGGAACCGTTCCTGCAGCCACGACGCAAACACTACTTGTATGGTCGGTGGTGGATGCGTCCCAAGGGTATGATGCGATGCCGAGAAGCTCGTTGTTTTCATCGTCGTAGGGTGGTGGGAAGCCGTAAGGGGAGACCACTTCCACAAAATAGAGGTTGAGAGCATCGTTACCGCCTTGATGAAGAGTCGCGACCATGGCGGAATAAACTCCATTAGCACCGGACGCCCAATCCTCGTTCTCCGTCCAAGTTGTGTTACGAAGGGTAAAAGAGATGTTGGCTCGGCTGAAGTCTTGGTTGAGCACTTGAAGCTGCCGCTCCATAGTTTCTTTCTATTTCCTTCGTTAGCCTGTTCCAGTTGCTAGTCAGCTCTTTTGACTGAACCCGGGTTAAGCCGAACCGAGATGTAAGCGGAGGAGTTGCTCGAGCCCGCAACGGCGTGCATGTAAGTATCAACCGCGATTGTACCAAGACCACTCGCATCTGTCCCCGTAACTGCAAGATCATCAATCGCTGATCGAGCGAGAAGTAGACTTCGGTGAGCACTCTCGCCGCAACGCGATATTCCTAGTACCGGTGTGAATGAAGCCAGTGCAAGGTACAGAGCAGTGAGAAGAGCCATTGTATAGGTGTTGAGCCGAGTAGTAGCAGTAGTAGCAGTAGTAGTTGTAGACTGTGGAGGGAAGAGGCAGGGGCGTTTGTGTGAAGAGTGAATGGCGTTGGAGCCGAAAGAATTAAATACTGAGTAACCACCAAGCACAGGCTAGCGAGAGACGATCCTCAAGATTGGACTAAGTGGATAAGCGACAAGCAATCTTACGATGGCTGTGTTATGAACAGAGATTTGTTTAATTTCTTCAACCAGTGACTCGTGCGTGGCGATGCACAAGTCTTGCCTCGGCAGTTGTAAACTTAACAATAGGTAGGTCTATGAACATCATTCGAGGAGGAATAAGGGCGGCCCCAATTAATTAGGTACAGTAGCTGAGCCGAAGCCCCATACATTGATCTGTTCATTAACCTAACAGGGGAGTTCACAACCTGACTAGTTAGGCTCGGGCGCGCCGTGGCGCTTTGGAGCACTCTGGGCATCTTCACCTTACAGCCTTTGGTCGCGCCCGAAACACCCTGCTTTACTACCTTTTCTCAGCCTTGGGTAGGGCTGTACATTTCGGCTCCGTACAGCGTGCCGGCACGCGCAGCCCACCTCGTCAGCCAATACCACGCCAGTCATCACTCCGATCGCCAGCTGCGTACGGCTGCGAGTAGTCACGTTCCTGTCATTAGCCTGTGTCGCATAGTGGCAGTGCAACTCTGGGTGCCCGTGTCACACAGTTGTGCGTGGACATCTCAACGGCATCGGATGTATTCTTGCCTCCACATCGTTGACTGGAAATGGGAACCGTCAAGGTCTCAGCTCTGCCCACCATGCGCACTGCGTCAACGCGTCGGAGCTAAACCATCCGTATAGACACCTGCCTTGTTAACCCTAAGTCGTCGAGTCCGAAGACGATGACGATTAGCTCTTAACGCCGCTGCCTACATAACGTAACGAGTTAGGTGAACTAGGCGCTGCCGGTCAGTATGCCACTTTCTGTGCGAATAGAGGCCCGCCAAGATTGACGAGCTCCTAGTTATATCTAACCTCCAGCAGGCTATCATTGGAGGACCGAATTGGTCTAACAATATAAAAAAAAAGAGAATATCTTAGTACTTTTCTAAATATAGGTAAGGCGGCTAGGTATTATGAGTTGATGTAGTGTAAAGTCTGGATATAGAATGAGAATTTTGGTATTATGCTACGATCTCTTGTGTGGCAGTAGGACCTCCTCTCTCTAGCGAGGCACCTCTCGTATTTCTCCTCCAAGTAAGATCAAAATACCATGATATAGCAGATATAGAAAGATGATTAACTCGACAAGGGCCCGCAGCCCCTCCCGCCACGTCGCCAACCTTGGCCGTAGCATGGTTAGTATGTGTTGCAGTTCACTATCATTTACCGAGCACTCGAGATCTACCGGAAACTCAGCTCCCTGTCGCGCGAGAGACTCGCCGCTGCAGTCCAGGCGGCTCGGATCTGAGCCGCCGGCTGCTTGCTGGTGGCTTATTAGGGCTTATGTTATCTGTTGATACTAGACGCACTATTTCAGTTAGGTGCATCACGTGCACTGCCTTTCATAATACCAGCGAGTTCCCATCTGAAGCATTCTCAATACAAATTCCAACTTTCCAATATCACACAAAGCCTCGCCATGCTCAGCTCATTAGATATTCTAACTGAAGCCAGCCGCCTTCGGTCTGGAGTTCCATGCTCAGTGGCAGACGAAAATCCCCATTCAGGCCATTCGCATAGGGTATTCAAAGTTGTTTTTAAAGACTCTGTCGTTTAGGCTGCCCGGACAAGTCAAGATATCAGCAGCTGGAAGAATGAGCTGCGCGCTATCAAAGACTTCCAGCATGTTAAGCAACATCGTCCAAATATCAAGCACCAGATATATATTTCAGAGATGATCACCCTGTCATGTATTTAGAATGGGTCGGTGGTGCACCACTGGCAGTCTGGAATTTTGTCGGAGCCTGGGTCCCTTTGGTCCTTTGAGCAGCCGGCGTTGGACTCGTCCCCAGCTGCCAGGTAGTTGGCCTTGGGTTGTCGTTCTTCCCCCAGTGGCCTATCGAGGCCACGCTGCCGTTTGGGCATAGTAGTGACGAAAACCTTTCAGTCTCTTGTTGTTCCCAAGGAAGAATTGTATGCATAAGAAAGTGTTGCAAAGGGAAAAAGCGAGCAGCTTAACTGCCAGCCTGATCTGATGCCGGATGACGCTTGCAGGTCCTCCAATTTGGTCAAAGAGTCATTGTCAGGCGGAACTGGTTTCGGTAGTGGCCAAAACTGGTCGCTTCTACCGCGCATCATACAGCGCGCCTTCCCTGGGTGCAACTCTTGTCAGGCAGGAAGATAGAGTAGTCAAGTTCATTTTCTATCTATAGGTGGGCGTGACGGCACGGAAATCCCATCAAGCACTGGGACGTCAATAATTGGTGTCCTGGAGGTTCGAAGACTAGGAGTTGGCGGTTGATGCGTTGTCGAATGAGGACAGCCACATGGCAGACGAGCAGCACACTGTGAATCCATCGATACAGAAACTGTTCCAAACAAGATTCGCAGCGCACATGTCATGCAATTGTCGCCGGAACTAACTTTGCAATGAAACATGAACTCTCTAAAGTTCTTCCAATTTGCTGTTAGGTTTGCGGTAGTGGTTCATAGAGAAGATGTAGCAACGTCGCATGTAAACCCGTCACCCTACTAACAGGTGCTAACAGCAGGAAAGTGGCGGAAAGTGTTTACAGGTTCTCGCGGGGCTGCCAGGCTGTCAGCCCACCGTCCAGCTGCAGGACAGGCAGGAAGGCAGAAAATCCCTACTAAATTGGGTCGTTCCTTTGAATTCGTCTATAGCATGGGCCACGATACTATCAACGTCAGGCAACATCCTTGTAATGTTTCCATTGCTATGCTAGGACGCTAATGGCGTTAGTCTAGAAGCTCCCTGTCTGCTGACGTCTCTGATAAAAGCTAGTTCTGTAGTAGCAAGTCCGTGCCTAGTTATGAACACTCCGGACGTCTATCCCCAACGTAAGTGCAACCGTGGTTGACCCCGAAGTACGGCAACTATTACCCTACCGGCAAGCTGAGACATGGCGTGTATATACGGCCTCGGAAGACTGAGACTGTTGTCTCCGCTGTCACATTTCTCTGCTTATATTACGCTTGTTATATCACAAACTACAGCGCTGTTAGCAGCCGTTCACTCTAGTATCGACATACTAAGCATGAATTTATTAAGCTGCCTTCGCTATTTACCCAGAGTCGGCCGAGCTTAAACTCCGGTGGAGAACTCCATACAACGACCGAGGTTTATTAAGCTCTAAATAAGTACTAACTATGTAGGTAACCGTCCTTGCCCGGCTTCCAAGACCTAGTCCACCAAGGATCTGCGGCCAACGTTACATCCGTGAACGCCTGGCAAGAGCGCGCTGGGGTGATCGCCAATCTTGTGTATAAATGAAAGCGAAAGCGACCATGGAAGCCGGTTATTCGATGCAGCGGACCTCGAAGAATTATTACAGAGAAGAGGGAAAAAATGAAGTGGATGCGAATCCTCTTAGCAGCAGCCCCTACTGCGGCGGCGGTTCACGAAGCCTCGGTCGCTGGCATTCAGGGTCTGGCAAGGCGTCTCTTCCAAGGACGCGATGCCCAGTTTGAGTTTGAGCTGACGCGGGAGCACGAGAACTGGTCGCGCTGGAACGTACCCGACAATGATAATTACACCGTCTCGTCGAGCAATGGCAAGATTCGCGTCCAGGGCACCACGCTGAGTGCCCTGGCTCGAGGGTAGGTTTTCATCCTCACTCTTTTTCACAACATCCCCAAAATTGTGTTGCTAATTCCGTATCTCGTATCCAGGCTACGCCATTATGCAAACGATGCGCTCAAAATGGACGAGCATTGGTTCGTCGACACCGTCTACAAGCTCCCCGACCGTCTCCCGCTCCCTGAGGAAGCGCTTACAGGAGCCAGCACGGTCCCGTGGCGCTACAACCTGAACACGGGTACATAATGCTCACACGCTCTTTCTTCCATATCTCTGTCCTAACAGTACTGAAGTCACCTTTGGCTACACCTTTGTCTGGTACTCGTGGTCCGACTGGGAGAAGCTCCTCGACTGGGCCGCCCTGCGCGGCGTCAACCTGCAGCTCGCCTGGGTCGGCTACGAGCGCATCTTCCTCGACAGCTTCCTCCAGCTCGGCCTCGCCCAGGACGACATCCTCGCCTTCTTCAGCGGCGAGGCCTTCCAACCCTGGAACCGCTTCGGCAACATCCACGGCACCTGGGGCCCCCAGCGCCGGCTCTCCCTCGCCTGGATCGACCAGCAGTTCGCCCTGCAGAAGAAGATCGTCGCGCGCATGGTGGAGCTCGGCATCACGCCCGTGCTCCCCGGGTTTCCCGGCTTCGTCCCCGCCGCGCTCAAGACGCTCCGGCCGGACGCGGACGTCGTGGACGCGCCCGCCTGGGTGGACGTTCCCGCGAACAACACTGCGACCGCGTTCCTGAACCCGACCGACAAGACCTACGCGGAGCTGCAGAAGCTGTTCATCGCGAACCAGGTAGAAGCCTTTGGCAACGTCACAAACGTATACACGGTCGACCAGTTCAACGAGATCAACCCCAAATCCGGCGACGCAAAGTACATCACCGACGTCTCCGCCAGCACGTACGCGGGGATCACCGCGGCGAACCCGGCGGCCATCTGGCTCATGCAGGGCTGGCTCTTCTACTCCAGCCAGGGCTTCTGGACGCAGCAGCGCGTCGACGCGTACCTCGCGGGGCCGCCCGGGAAGAACGACATGGTCATCCTGGATCTGTTCAGCGAGAGCGAGCCGCAGTGGCAGCGGACGCGGAGCTACGCGGACCGTCCGTGGATATGGTGCCAGCTGCACGACTTTGGCGGCAACCAGGCCCTGCACGGAAAGATCACCAACGTGACGCAAAACTCGGTGCAGGCGCTCAGGGAATCCCCCTCGCTCGTCGGCTACGGCTTGACGCCGGAGGGCTACGAGGGCAACGAGGTCGTGTACGACCTGCTGCTCGACCAGGCGTGGCAAGCCTCTCCGATTGATACGGCCGACTATTTCCGCACGTGGGCCAGGAACAGATATGCCGGCTCGGGGACCATACCGGAGGGCGTGTTTTCCGCCTGGGAGCAGCTCCGACAGCACGCGTACGACGTCCGCGACAACGTTCTCCCCTCCGTCGGCGTCTCCGTCTACCAGCTCTTCCCCGCGCTTGAGGGCCTGGCGAACCGCACCGGCCACTGGCCTGCGCCCACCGCCCTGCAGTACCCCCCGAACGTCATGAAGAACATCTGGCATCTGTTCCACAACGCCAGTCTCGATGCCCCCGGGCTTCTGCAGGTGCCTGCGTTCCACCTCGACTTCGTAGACGTCACGCGACAAGCCCTGGGCAACGCCTTCGCCGACATCTACACGAACCTCGTTGACGAGTTCCAAGCCGGTGCCAACGCCACGGTCATCAGAGACTTGGGCAAGTCCATGCTCTCTTTTCTCAAAGATCTGGACACGGCCCTCAACACCGACGCGCACTTCACGTTGAAGCAGTGGCTCGACAGCGCCAAGTCCTGGGGCGAGAGCACCAGCGCTCCGGAGGATGTGGCGTTCAACGCCCGCAGCCAGGTCACTGTCTGGAGCACAGAGTCGCGTCTCCTCGACGACTACGCCGCCAAGGCTTGGTCTGGTCTTGTCAGGTCGTACTACGGCAAGCGATGGGGAATATTCATCGACGGTCTTGTGCGCGCTCGGGAGCATGATGTCGCGCTCGATGAGAAGGCTTTGGGGGACAAGATTCGTCAGTTTGAGGTGTCCTGGCAGTACCGGGGATACAACTCGGAGACTTGCGATAAGGCTCAGGATATTCAACAGGTAGCGAAAAGCCTGATGAAGCGCTGGCCAGCTGCTTTTGCATGAGCCCTAAACTCGGTCGAGCCGCACCACCTGAGCACGAGTGAGGCCGGACGATGCCGCGCTTCACAGCACAATAAAAACGGAGTGGGAACGCTGTTGCCACCTTCTAGACATGGTGCAGAGTGTGGGTTCTAGGCACAAGCAACTTCAATTTACGGATACGTATTTACACAAGTACCAAATTCAAGCAACATCTGCTGTATCATGCACTTACTCTCGCAGACCCAGTCTCTAGTACTTGACGCTGAACAGCTGCCAGTAACCAGGCTCCTCGCCATATGATAGCGAGCTGTCGCTGCTGACGCCCCAGTACTCACTCGTATCCTTCTCAAGCAGGGTATAACCCTGGCCCGAGCTGTACCCGAGGGTGAAGACGGCGGCCGTGTCAGCGCTGTCGCAGAGCGCACCGTCGGTGCAGATGTACTGGCTGCAGTCGACATTGCTAATGGTAAAGTCGCTACCTCCGAGCTCGACGACGTGAATGACCCAGCGTTGGGCCGCTTTCTCGTGTTTGGCCGTGGCCGCCTGCACGGTGGCCTTGTCGCCGCACTTAGTGGCTGCCAGGGCCTGTCCGTTGCTTTCAAAAGTCAGGTAACGTCCCTCGGTGAGTTTTCCGCGAACAGGCTTGAAACCTTCGCCGACAACTGTGCTCATGTCCTGGATGGCACCGGGCCCAGTGTACGGTGCTGGAGGTAAGTCTTCCTCGTAACTGGCACGACAAAATGAAGAGCCGTCCCATTGGCCCTTGGAGTTCTTGTGCGGCTCGGGAGTATCAGGAAGCTCGACAACCTCATAGTCAGGGTTGGTAAAGTCAAACGCATTGACGAGGTCGCCCATGTTTTCGCGGCGCCATGGTACCATCTCATCAGTCTTGACGTCGCGGCCCTTGGCCTCCTGCCACTTCTCAAGGAAGAGGATCTGCGAGTTGTGATCGCTATGCTCAGTGTAGACACCGCCGTTGCGTGTCCAAGGAGAAATGATGTAAAAGGGCACGCGGTAGCCGGGGCCGGTGAAGGTGTAGCCGACTTCGCCATAGGGGTCATCCAGCCACTCGCCAGCCGTGCCTTCGGGGGAGCGGAAGGGATCAACGTGGTCAGCCCAACCACCGGTTTCATCATAAGAGTAGATGAGGGCCGTCTTGTTGTACTTGGGCGACTTAATGATGGCGTCGGCAATCTTGCGCTGTAGCCAGCCACCATCTTTGGGCATGTACGGGGTATGTTCAGAAAGAACCGTGGGGCCGATGATGTACGACAGCTCCGGAAGGGTGCCGTTGGCAGCGCGCTCGTAGAACGAGTCCATGGAAGAGCCAACCATACCCTTCTGATATAGCGGAGAAGACTCGGGGGCATCCTGAAACTGGCCAAACCAAGCGTAAGGGTTGTCGTTAAAGTTATCGTTGGTGTCTTGGAAGACGGTCCAGGAGACGTTGGCGTTTTCAAACATTTCACCCGTCGTCTTCCATTTGAGCGGGTAGCAGTTGATGCGTCCATAATCGCAGCCGGGTACATCGTTATTGTCAATGTATGGGTTGCCGCCCTGATCGGGTTTCTGGGGGCTGCCTGGGGAGTTGATGGATCCTGAAACCCAAGTTACTCTGTTAGGGCTCGTTGAGGCAACGACGCCTTCCTAAGAAATGTTAGCGAGTGATTCTCGGCAGCTATAAAATACATACCTGGTACATGTCACCGACGACCCAGCCGTCAGCAAGCGCCCACTGGATTGGGATATCCTGCTGTTGAAAGTACCCGATACTGTAGACTGTATTGTTCATCGCCCAATGATCGTTGGTACCGTGATTCCAGGCAGCATGATTCTTGGACCATTCATTACTACCAGCATACATGCACTGTGTAATGTTCTTCCAGTCGCCGTCAAGGTAGTTCAGGTACCAGGGGTTAATGTGGTCAGCCTCGGTAGTCATCGAGGAGTCGACCACCTGGTTCCACACAGGCTTATCGTCATTCATCTGCAGGTTGGCATCCGCGAAGCCACGGACACCGGGCATGGTGCCAAAGTAGTGGTCAAACGCACGGTTCTCTGTATGTGTTGGTTAGCAGATGGCACGCAGTGCAGCTTAGTGCAGACTCACCCTGCATGAAGAGGACGACATGGTCGATATCGGCCAGCCCAGTGGCCTTGACGGGCTGGGACCAGTACAAGAGGGCCGTGGCGGCTGAAGAAGCGATACGGACAATACTCATGATGGCAAGGTGGCACCGAGACAGGAGGAGTTGGAAGAGCATCCCAAACTTGCCAAGACCGCAGCGGGAAGGCTTCATATAACTATGGATCTGGACCTGGAAGGTTACTTCTGTCTGAAGTCCCGGCCGGCGTGGCGACCGGAGCGCGCACGACTGCCATGGTTCGGTCTGGGAGCGCGGTTGAGCATGGCGGCCAGGAACAGGGACCAGGAGTGGCTATTAGTCGGGTGGACGGGAGAATCTGCGCCGGGCATGCGCCGTGGGGTTGATCCAACGCAGTGACCAGTGCGGTGCATGTGGACAATGATAATAACAGTGTGGGGTCATGCGAGGGGCGATGATGCTCAAGGCCAAGAGATGGATGGCGGGAAAATATGGAGGATGCAGGAGATGGTTGAGATGGAAGAGAAGCCAGCAAGAAAGAAGGTTTGGCGGTGTGGAGTCGACGTGTCCATGGTGCTTTATTTTCAGTGGAGATGGAGGGAGAAACAGTGCATGCAGCTCTGAGCTCGCGCTACGGCTAGGCGGATTTGCCCTG
Organism: Cordyceps fumosorosea ARSEF 2679; assembly: GCF_001636725.1. Classification (NCBI taxonomy): domain Eukaryota; kingdom Fungi; phylum Ascomycota; class Sordariomycetes; order Hypocreales; family Cordycipitaceae; genus Cordyceps; species Cordyceps fumosorosea. The sequence continues at coordinate 58,965 of NW_017387336.1, read as the reverse complement.
TAGACCCTACAGTCGAGGTGCCTGATTTGTGCAGGGCGGAGTCGCTTCTGAGAGATAGTCTAGTCGTTACTAATTTGATATAGTAATTCGTACTGTGTACATATGTGATTCTCTACATCCAGGTACTCCATAAAGCTACCTAACATCAACCAGCCGCGCTCCAGCCCTTCCGCTAACAGCAAACCGTTTTAGCGGTGCCTTGTAGCCGTCCCTGGTGCCTCTAGCGGCCCCCTAAACAAGCCCCGGCAGTGGATCTCAATGTACACGTGCCACAGTCTAGTATCTTGGCTGGTGTTACATCTCCCACTTATGTACCTTGAACTCTCCTTGCGTGACACAGTACACCACCGACAAACGCAGCCTATACAATGCGTACGATTTCAAATGCTTCGCCTACCTCAACGCCCCCAATGCAACCCGATCCAATTCGATACCGACGGCTCCAGCCAATCGCCATGCCCCTCCTCGGAGCTTGCCATAGTCCAGGACCGTCACGTTGCATCATCCTGCGAGACCACCCTAAGGCCGTCTTCCGTCTCAGCTTCCTTCTTGGGTAGCCGCGGTTGACAACCTACCTATTTTGACTCTTAGTCTAACCGCGCTGTGAAATCGACGGACTAATTTAGCCGTCATCAACTTGGACAAAGACACAAGTCTTTCCACGGCGGTCCCATTGACCGTCAGGACATCATGATGGACGGGCGAGAGAGCCAAGCGAAATCGCGACGCAATATGCCGGCGCAGTCTGGAAAACGGTCATTGGGAACTCGCATGTCACTTTGGCTTGCAACTGCTGTCTTTTTCTGCGCAGCAACACTGCTTGTCGGGCCATACCTCGGCCGCCAACCCCAGCGCCTCGTTCACCAGCAATCCAAGCCACGCGACGAGGTTGCCATCCCGCTGCACCCACAGCTACACAATAACCGAGATGCAAAAACACTACACTTCGACTGGACAGTCACATCCGGACTACGCAGCCCAGATGGGGTCGAAAAACGAGTCTATCTTGTCAACGGTACGTCGACTACCAACGTCAAAAGCGGCAGTGCTGACACTATTTCAGGGGAATTCCCTGGACCAACAATTGAAGCCCGCTCAGGCGATAGAGTCATCGTACATGTCCGTAATCATCTTGCGGACGAAGGCTTATCCATTCACTGGCACGGCTTGCGTTTGAGGGGCAACAACACTATGGACGGGGCTGTTGGTATCACGCAGTGTCCCATTCCCAGTGGCAGAGACTTTGTCTATGACTTTAACATTGGACCCGACGAGCATGGAACGTTTTGGTGGCACAGCCATCACAAGGTTCAGCGTGGTGACGGGCTATTCGGCGGACTGGTTGTCCATCCTCCACAGCAGCACGTAAAGCCTCACGACTACGACGACGTTCTTCTCATGATCGGGGATTGGTTCCACCAGCCACAAGCAGATGTGCTTGAGTGGTATGCAAGCTGGACAAGTCTTGGCGATGAGCCTGTGCCAGATTCTCTTCAGATTAACGGCCATGGCCGATTTGACTGCGCCATGGAAATGCCTGCATTCCCAATTAACTGCACAGATAGGGCTGTTACTGACATGACGCCCATTTTTCGTCGCAAGGCTGCCCAGACGAGGTTGCGGCTTGTCAATGTCGGTACGATATCCGGCCTTAGCCTCATGGTAGATGGCGCCACTCTAGAGCCAATCCAGGTGGATGGTGGATGCGCCGTCCAATCGTCTGCAGCCGATGCCATCGGCGTCCTCTATCCTGGCGAACGCACTGATTTGATGCTCTCGTGGAAGGAGGGGTCCGAAAGCCAGCCATGGCTCAACATATACTTGGATGATGAGTAAGTAACCCTCAGCCCAAGCTCATTACCATGTCTCAGGCATCTAACATCGCCGATAGAAACTATTCAAGACCGAATCCCTCGCTCATTGAGGAGCAGGCATTCCCAGCTCTACCAGACACACTCCTTGCTGCCAACTTCCAGCCGCCCAGAGCTCTGGCCGCAGTGCAAACGCATATCAGCCTAGACAAACTGGCTTCCGATGCTCCGACGAAGACAGGTCTTCCTCCCGCTCAGCAGACGATCTTGTTTTATCTCAAAACAATGATCAAGTCTCATCTCGGTAACCGGCCACACGGTTACGTAAATCACACCACGTGGAAGCCGCAGTCTAAGCCGATCCTCTCACAGAGTCGCCAGGACTGGGACGATAACCAGTTCTTTCCCTACCTGCAGAGTGGACCCGATCCTGTGCATGTAGACCTCGTTATCAACAACCTCGACGACGGCTCACATCCGATGCATCTGCACGGACACTCCTTTTACGTCCTGTCATCCTTTAGAGCCGAGGGCCGTGCAGGCTGGGGCAGCTACAACCCTTTCGATCCTGGGAGGATATTACCGCGGCCGTTGAACCTGGCAAACCCTCTCGTCAAGGACACCGTGAGCGTGCCTCGGCGTGGGCATGTTGTGCTGCGGGTGCTGGTGGACAACCCCGGGCTCTGGATGCTTCACTGCCACATGATGGTCCACATGGGTACGGGTATGGCAGCGGGATTCCATGTCGGCCCGGCAGATGACGAGCAGCATACGCTCGCTCTCAGTTCGGCAGCAGCCGATGTATGTGAAACCTCGTGAGTCTCGCATCCACTCAGCATGCGGCTCTGCTATCGCTGCTACCTCTACGGTGCTCACTACGACCAAGCACACCACCAAAACTTTGCCGGCCGTCAGGTTGGCAATCGACGGGAAATGGAAATGCTGTTAGAAACGGCTGCGACCCGCAATGTTTTTCGCCGATACCTGGGCGATGACATATTAGACCCGCGACGGACGACGCTACACGACTAACTTGGCCGCCGAGAATTCTGCCAAGTCGCCCAGGCGACGCAAAACGCGACCCCCTTGCGAGCTTTTTTGAACCCAGAACCTGTTATTAACCTTAAAACGCTATGGCGCGGCGGCTTGGTCCGGCCTTGGTTCGACGTCATTAAAATGGACCCGGCAGCCGCAATCGCTGATAATCGAAGCGCCTTACGGTCCCGGCTTACCGTGTACGGTATCCCGCCATCAGCGGCGCGCCAAGAATTGCCATTGCTTTCACAATCTATATGGGCTACAAACTACCATCCCATCTCCAGATTCAGTCCCTTGGAGAACTGCAGGGGCCAAAATGGATGTCGCTTCAATACGTAGTAGCATAAAAAATAAATTCGACCTTGAGATTCCAGCTATCACGGCAGGATAAGTTGTACTCCCATCGCCCAACCATCGCTACCGTTACATACCACCAATCAAGCCTCTGCTGGTTATCACAAGTGATTAGGCATTCTACAGTCACCGCAGCGGCTTGTCAAAGCAGTGGTCAGCCGTTGGAAGTAACCCATCAGTGAACTATTCCCGCTTCTAAAAATGGGTCGTGAAAGATCCCGACAAAATCCACTGGCGCCTACTCAAAGTATCATGGGGCACACTCCAGCACAGATGCTTCTGTGACCTCAGCCAAGACTAGATGCGCAAGTCATTCCTCCACAAGTGCATCTAGGCAATTTTTTCCTGGTCTCTAACCAAGAATGAAAGCTCATGTTCAAATACAAAATGCGCTGAATCGCCGTATCGAATGTACAAACTAAGCTGCCAACTTCCGGTTCCAGCGCGCCCTTTCTCTACAAGCTTCTTACCATGGCAGACAAGGAAAAGCACGAACATTCTGCTGATTCTGGCAACACCAGCCCCAGTTTGGCAGAAAACCTTGATGCCGGTCTTGCACGCAAGGAGCAGCGGGATGTAAAGACTCGGCCGAGCAACAGCTTCCTGGACAAATTTGGCCTGCCCGAATGGACCGTTCGTGGCAAGCTGTTGGAAGGCCGGATGCTGAACAACTGCATCGGCATCATCGCGTCATGCGGTTTCCTCATGTTTGGCTACGACCAAGGCGTGCTAAGCGCGCTTCTAACGCTAGACGACTTTCAGAAGAACCTGCCTTTAATGACGCCGCGTGATCAGGCCAACCCCATCTGCTGGCTGGACCACGATGCGACAATCCCCAACCCCGATATGTGCACTGGGGATGCGAATACCCAGGCGGCTGGCGTGGCCATATATCAGATCGGCTGTTTCCTCGGCGCAGTACTCGTCTTCTTCTATGGCGAATCCTGGGGCCGCAAGTCTTCTACATTCTGGGGGAGTCTGATCATGATTATCGGTACCATTATGCAGGCCGCATGCTTTGAGTACGGTTTGTTTGTAGCTGGGCGCATTGTTGGCGGTGTCGGTAATGGCATGGTGACATCAAGTGAGTGAAGACAGTATGATACCCAGCTTCACACCCTAACTCTCGCAGCGATCCCAACTTGGCAGTCGGAGTGTGCCCGCCCACACAAGCGTGGCTTCCTCATCATGCTCTCGGGTGCGCTCATTTCGGGCGGCATCATGATTGCGTACTGGATCGACTTTGGCTTCTACTTCTTGGAGGGCTCCGTTCGCTGGCGTTTCCCCATCGCTTTCCAGAGCTTCTTCACCCTTATCGTCATGTGGGGGCTTATGTATCTGCCCGAGTCTCCTCGCTGGCTGGCCATGCACGGACGAATGGACGAGGCTGCGTCGGTGACGGCGCGCCTTCTCGGAAAATCCATCGACGACGAGGAAACGCGGCAGGAAGTACAAAACATCATCGACGGCATCGAGGCCCAGGGTGCGCAGGGCAAATTCAGCAACAAGGAGCTTCTCACTGGCGGTCCTTCGCAGAATCTACGCCGAACCCTCATTGGTATCGCCGCTCAGTTTGGTCAGCAAATCTGCGGCATCAATCTCATTACCTACTACGCCACCTTCTTGTTCGAGAATTCCCTTGGCTTCAGTGCAGAAATGTCACGTCTTTTGGCCGCTGCCAATGGTACCGAATACTTTCTGGCCTCTTTGGTTGCGTTGCCTCTGATCGAGAAGAGCGGTCGTCGTACATTGATGCTATTTGGTGCTTTCGGCATGATGGCGTCCATGGCAATTCTGGCCGGAACAGTGTCCACAGGAACGACCCTCCCCAACGGCGCACCAAAGCTCGACACCACCTACGGCGTGACGGCCACAGTCTTCCTTTTCGTCTTCAACACCTTCTTCGCCATTGGTAAGCCCATGCCGCTGCAATCCAGTCGTAACTTCTAACCTCTTCCCAGGCTGGCTTGGCATGACTTGGTTGTACCCCGCCGAGATGACCAACCTCCGCATCCGCATCCAGGCCAACGCACTGTCCACTTGCTCCAACTGGCTGTCCAACTTTCTCATCGTCATGATCACGCCGCCGGCCTTTGCCAAACTTGGGTACCGCACGTACATCATGTTTGCCGTCTTCAACGCGGCCATTATCCCCGTCGTGTGGTTTTTCTTCCCCGAACCAAAGGGCCGCAGTCTCGAAGAACTAGATGTCATCTTTGCCAGCGCCTACGCGGACAAGGTCAGTCCGGTCCAACGAGCCAAGGAAATGCGGCACATTGAGGGCAGCGAGTTGGAGAGCGAGCTAGCCAAGTACTTTGGCACGCATGGTACAACAGACCACGCGTAACATGGTCATCTTTCAATAGATGTATAATATGCCGGCTTTACTCGATGTACATGACTTACATCCACGCAATCTTGAGCTGTGAATTATTATCCTGCGCAAGAATCTCGCCGTAAATTTGTGGCCGTCTCGCCTGGCGATATCGAAACCCTCCGGCCAGGTGCAGCTTCTCCCTCGTGCACACCGCCACGGCCATGTCCTCGTCCAGCTTCCTGCACTCGGCGATGACGTCGCCAAACGGATCCAACACCATGCTGCAGCCGTTCTTGAGCTGGTCGTCATCCATACCGATCGGGTTGCTGAAGACGACATAGATGGCGTTGTCGTACGCCCTCGCGGGCAGCCACTTCATCAGCCACGCACGCCCCTTCAAGCCGTCAAACTCGGCGCGCAGCGTGGTTGGATCCTCAGCCCGGCGGTGCCACAGGGCGGGGTCGACGAAGCCGGCGCCGGGCCGCGTCGACGGCGTGCACATGGTAACGTGCGGGGCGAAGAGGATCTCCGCACCCCGCAGCGCTGTCGCGCGGACGTTCTCGATGACGTTGTTGTCGTAGCAGATGAGCACTCCCGCGCGCCACCCGAGCAGGTGGAAGACGACGATCTCGCTGCCCGCCGCGAGGTGCTCGCTGATGAACGGGTGGAGCTTGCGGAAGCGCGCGAGCAGGCCGTCGCCGGACACGCAGACGTACGTGTTGAAGAGCTCGTCGGTGGCCTCGTCGCGCTCATAGAGGCCGGCGAGGATGATGATCCCGTGGGCCTTGGCGGCGGCGACGAGGGCCTGCACGGAGGGCCCGGTGGGGACGGGCTCGGCGACGGCGGCGAGCTCGGCGCGGGAGAGGCGCGCGGCGAAGGTGTACCCGGGGATGCAGCACTCGTGGAAGGCGACGACGTGGCAGCCGGCGGCGGAGGCGGTGGCGGCAAGGCGGGTGATGGTGGCGAGGTTGGCGGGCTTGTCACCGGAGATGCTCTCGAACTGGACGGAGGCGATGCGCAGGTCGGTGATTCTTGGGAATGCCATGATGGGCGGTGAAGGCGGGCAAGGCGATGAGGAGGCAATTAACCGGGCTAATCACTTGGCTTGAGTAAAGATGGGGGAGAGAGAATTGGAGCTGGCTTTTATAAGTTGCGATGAGGTTGGCGCTGCGAATGGCTTACATCGGAGAAGTCGTATTGAGGCCGGACGCGACGTGCGGAACGAGGCTGAGTGGGAGCGGAGTTGCCCTTTTCGGACGGGAAGTATTTACCACGTGGGTGTCTAGAATATTTGGTTCTTCTGGTTACTATATGTCGTTGAATGTAACAATCCTTTCCCTAGACGAGTCTATTTTTCTCGCTATGTATTGTTGTCCGACAGTGGTGGTTCGAGAGAGAGGTTGATGGATGCAAGTGGGCTACCCTGGACCGCGGCGAGTGATTGCGGCTGCAGCTAATAATCTACGACAACGGCAGCTTTGGATTGTGGGGAGTGGTTTTGGATGTGTGTCTTGTTGTGGACGAGTTTTTGGTAAGTAATTTCGCGTTCATAATGCCCAGTTGCATCTGAGGCATGCGGCAAGATGTCTTGTTCATGATGGAGTTATTCTAAGAGTTTATGAAAGCCACGCTAGCAGTCAGCAGCCACAGGATGGACACCACAAGGCAGGGAGATGGGCACGAATGTCACTTCACTGCGAAAAAAAAAAAGTCGGTAGATGTATTCCATAACAACTGAATTGTCGCTTTTGAATGTGGAAAGCATTGATAATGGTGTCGGAGAATTACACGTATAATTAAGGTTGTGGCGCTGTTCGCTTACTTTTGGAGCAGCCCGAGTTACCCCTTATTAGCCAAGGCTGGCCTCATTTCCTCATATTCAGTTGTTAGGTAACAAAATGACCCAAAAAGTCGCGTGGGTAGAGTAGCCGACCACTGGACTCGGCAGCTGTCAAAGGGACTAAATTCGCTTGAATTCCACGGCTAGCAATCCGATCGAACTCATGGCACGACTAGTTGTGCGATGCGGCAGACAAAAAAAAGTCCGTGGAAGCGCCACGGCCCGCGGGTGAGCAAGAGTCTCACAGCATCAGCCAGCAGCAAACTTGCTGGTGTTTCCGATGCGTATTTTGAATAGATGAGACAAGTTTCCAATGACGCAAAATGGGCAAACTTTAATGGCGAGCAGCTTGGCGGTGGACGGCTCATTCCCAAAGGGGCAGGTGGCATGGCAGTTCCCCTTGGGCCAAGGCCGCCCTGTCTTTGTGCTTATTCCGCGAGCCGTACAGATTGCAGAGTACCAAGGCTAGATAGACAGGAACATGCAGGCAGGAAGGAGGCACTGGTATCCAAGACATTTAAGCGGGAGGAAGCGGGAGGAAGCGGGAGGGTGGATGACATATAAAATGGCATGCATGTCTCCGCGATGAGCTGCCATACAAATAGCCAGCCATCAACCACTGACTGCAGCGGGCGCTCTCTTCCCCTCATCGGGCTAACCAACTAACTACCCTCCTTTCTTTGACCACCTTGATCTCCCGCTGTCAAGATGAAGGTGTATGTCGCATTGTCTCTGGCCTTGACTGCCGCTGCGCAAATCAACGCGACGCAGCTCCCATTTCCTGCCACGTCCACCGGCGATCGTCTTGTCACCTACAATGAGACGACACCATACGCCCGCCTGGCGCCGAGGAGAACGGCCGTGACCTGGACTCCCGCTGCCGGCAAGGATGGCCAGTACGTCTCTAAGAACAGCAACGGCGACCTCGTCCGGCAGGACATTGTCACTGGCAACTCGACCGTCTTGCTGAGGAAGAGCCAGATCCCCAGCGACGGGGCGTACAAGATCAGCGCCGATGAGCGCACTGTCCTGTTCGCTAGCAACTCCACGCCAGAGTACCGCTACTCCGTCCTGGCCGACTACACCATCGTCGACACGGCCACGGGCGCCTCTCGTCCTCTGATCGAGGGTCAGGCCGGCGATGTGCAGTTTGCCCAGTTCTCGCCCACCGGGAACTCCATCGCCTTTGTCCGCGGCAACGATCTATTCGTCCGCGACGTCAACGGCACCGTGCATCGCATCACCACCGACGGCGGCCCCGACCAGTTCAACGCCGTGCCGGACTGGGTCTACCAGGAAGAGGTGCTGTCGGGCGCTTCCGCCTTCTGGTACTCGCCCGACGGCCGGTTCATCGCCTTCCTCAGCTTCAACGAGACGGGCGTCGGCACCTTTACCGTCCCGTACTACATGGACAGCCAGAAAGTCGCGCCCGTCTATCCCAAGGAATTGAAGCTGCGGTACCCCAAGGTCGGCACGACGAACCCTCGTGTCAGCCTGCACCTGCTCAACGTCGAGACAAAGGAGACCACGAACATCCCCGTCGATGCGTTTGGCGATGAGACCATCATTGGCGAGGTCGCATGGGTCACAAAGACGCACACAAAGTTCATCTACCGCGCCTTCAACCGGGTGCAGGACCTGGAGAAGCACATCACTGTCGACACCAGGACGGGCGAGTCCAAGGTCGTTCGCCAGCGCGACGGCACGGACGGCTGGTTCGAGAATGACCGGACTATTCAATACGCCGGAAGCCTCAAGGGTGACTGCAATGCCACCTACTACGTTGACACCTCGGACGAGTCTGGATGGACGCACCTCTATCTGTATCCCGTCAACGGCGGCGAGGCCATTCAGCTGACGTCCGGGGACTGGGATGTCCGAAGCATCGTCAAGGTCGACACGAAGCGCAAGCGAGTCGCGTTTCTGGCTTCCAAGCGCCACAGCACGGAGCGCCACCTGTACAGCGTCTCGTGGGATACTCTGAAGACGACGCCCCTAGTTGACGAGTCCCAGCCTGCTTATTACGGAGCCTCGTTTTCCACCGGCGGGGGATACTACATCCTGTCCTATCAAGGGCCCGAGATTCCGTACCAGCAGCTCGTCTCAGTCAACAGCACCACGCCGCTTCGCACCCTGCAGAGCAACGAGGAGTACTACAAGGCGACGCAGCCGTACAAGCTGCTCAACACGACCTGGTTTGAGCTGCAGCACCCGGATGGCTTCACCCTCAACGTTCGACAGACGCTGCCCGCCAACTTTGATCCGAGCAAAAAGTATCCAGTGCTGTTCAACCCCTACGGAGGACCCAACTCGCAGTCCGTCACCAAGGCATATGCCGGTCTCGGCTGGACCGCGTACATTGGGTCCGATCCCGAGCTGGAGTACATCACCTACATCGTCGACAACCGCGGCACGGCCGGCAAGGGCCGCAAGTTCCGGAGCGCCGTGACGCGGCAGCTCGGCTCGCTGGAGGCGCAGGACCAGATCTGGGCGGCCCGCGAGCTCGCCTCCCGCTTCTCCTACATCAATGCCAACAAGTTCGGCATGTGGGGATGGTCCTTTGGCGGCTATCTGACGGCCAAGGTGGTCGAGGCCGACTCCGGGGCCTTTTCCTTTGGCTTGATCACGGCGCCGGTGACGGACTGGCGGCTGTACGACTCCATCTACACGGAGCGGTACATGAAGCGGCTGGAGGAGAACGAGGCGGGCTACAACCACACGGCGGTTCGCAACGTAAACGGCTTCAAGAATGTCGCGGGCGGCGTGGCCATTATGCACGGCACCGGCGACGACAACGTGCACTACCAGAACGCAGCGGCGCTGGTCGACCTGCTGGTGGGCGGCGGCGTGTCGCCGGCCAAGGTCCGGGTGGTGCCGTTCACGGACAGCGATCACGGAATCTCGTACAACGGAGCGTCGACCTACCTGTACAAGTTCCTGACGGCCAGGCTGTGGGACGAGGTGCAGCGCAAGGATGAGGGACTGGTGCACCAATGGAGTCGGCGCTCCAAGGCGTGATGAGGGAGGGTTGTTGTACATGGTTAGTGTGAATATACATGGATAGGGCTAGAGATTATTTGTTAAATTAGTAATCGATGCGCTTTGAAGAAGCAGGTAAACAAAAACAGAGACAACCAAGGTCGAGAACGACGGCGGCAAAGTTAGACAGCCGTGGTGAAGACAAGACTGGGTAAGACCTGACACGTGGCGAGGCTGGGAAGTTGAGTTTTCGCTAGCAACGCGGCGGGTGATGTAGCAAGCGATTGAGTTGGGCGGACACATGGCCGAAGAAGCAGCAGGGTCCAATCTACGTCCACGTTCTTGGGACCTGCGGGGTTGTGTTGGTCGAGTGTGTTGGTCGGATGATTTGCTGTCGCTTGACCATGCACGACAGAGAATTGTGGCAGAAGACAAGCGGTCGTGGAACTTGGAAATCATGTCCCGATGTCTCGCCGAGATCTCACAGAAGCAAGGTTTCACTGGAGAATTCGGGATCACGACGGACTGCCCAAGACACGTTAGCGCACTCATGGGGCGATGCAAAGTTTGGGTGGACGATGGCTGGCGGAGGAGATGCTAGCCTGGGATGCCATGGTGATGAACCTTGTTGCGAGGAATTGAAGGTACCGCGGGGTCAACAAGATAAACGCTGTGGCTGGGGACATGACAAGGGCCACAACTGTCTGTTCATCACCAGGTCGCCACGTACTTTTCTTGCTCCCTCTCAGTTTTGCTACTCGTGAGCGTGGATATCTATCGTGCAGTAAGTTGAGCACACATTTCACAACAATACCACCAAGGTAGCGTGATTTGGAGAGCAGTTCAAACCGTACCATGCGTCTCGGCCCGTGGCTCTCCGCGGCCGCCGCGATGCTTCCCTCGGTAGCGGCCACCGTCGACAACCGGACGCTCGCCTACAAGCCACGGTTCAAGGAAGAAGTCGACATGACGCCCACGCCGACACTCGTGTGGGACACCAGCCAGCGACGGAGCACCTTCTGGTACACGAACCGGGATCCCGTGCCGAACAACTGGGTGGGCATCTGGTACGCGCACGTCGGCGAGCCCGTCAACGGGACCAAGGTGCACCCGCCGCTGCGCTGGGCGTTTGCGCCCGGCATGGACGACCGCGTGCACCTCGAGACCGACACGCTCCCGCGCGGCTTCGCCTACCGCGCGCTCTACCTCGCCGCCGACTCGTACCGCACCCTCGCCGACCCCGTCGATCTCACCACCGGCGACCCCGGGCGCGACGTCGCCTGGCTCGCCGACGAGGTGACCCTTTCCCCGGCGCGACAGGGCCGGTACTGGTCGCACGACGTGCGCGGGCTCTTCCGCATGGTCGGCGACCCGGCCACCGAGTTCCGCATCACCTTCTCCAGCGCCGGCTGGACGCGCATCACGCCCCGGGGCATCCTCCACGGAACCCCCGACGCGCACACCAAGGGCGTCGCGCGCCTCGAGGTCCAGGCGGTCAACCCGAGCGGCCGGTACAACCAGAAGCGCATGTTCAACCAGCGCGTCTGGCTGCGCGTGCGCGTGGCGGACCGCGACGAGCAGCCGGTGGTCAGCGAGCTGCGGGTGATGACGTGGAACCTGTGGGAGGCCGGGTCGCACGCGGCGGATCGGCACAGGAAGCAGGTGGCGGCCGTCGTGAAGACGGGGGCGGACGTGGTGGCGCTGCAGGAGGCGAGGGGGGAGGCGGACGGGGACGACGCGGCGCTGCGGCTGGCGGCGGCGATGGGGTGGTGGGCGCTTAGCAGGCCGGGCGGCGCGGCGGTGATTTCGCGGTACCCGATCGTGGAGGCGCTGGAGGGCGGGCCGCGCGGCACCGCGGGCGTCAAGATTGAGATCCCGGGGGATGAGCGGAGGCGGATGGTGGTGTGGTCGGCCGCGTTCACAAGCGAAGCGGAGGAGGAGAGGTACGGCCCGCACGCGCTGTGCTGGAACAAGACGAGCGTGGCCGGGGTGCTGGAGATGGAGGAGCGGTCCGGGAGGGTGGCGAGGGCGGAGGAGCTGGCGGAGACGCTGGCACCGTACGTGGCCAACGCGGAGACGGAGGCGGTCTTCGTGGCGGGCGGGTTCGGGTCCCCGTCGCACCTGGACTACACCGACGAGACGGCCCGGACGCACTGCGGCGCGGGGGCGGAGATGGCATGGCCGGTGTCGAGGATCTTGGTGGGCGCGGGGCTAACGGACCTGTACAGGAAGGCGAGGCCGGATCCGAAGGGGGATCCGGGGAACACGTGGTCGGAGGTGCGGCGGGACGCGCTGCGGGGGCTGCCGGGGGAGACGGTGCCGGAGCCGCATGACCGGGTGGACGTGCTGTACGGCGCGGGAGGGGAGGGGATGAAGTTGACGCTGAGGGACAGCGTGGTGTTTCACTTGTTGAAGAACGGGTACGGGGTGCATCCGGTGAGCGATCCTCGGCACAAGTATAACCTGTGGCCGTCGGATCATGACGCGGTGGTGACGTCGTTTTATATCAACGGGCAGCACACGTGGAATAGCACGAGGGGGAATAACAGCATTGGGGATGTTGGGTTGTTTGCAAGGAGAGGATGACGAGGGAGGAGGAGGAGGGAGGAGGAGGAGGAGGAGGAGGAGGGAGGACGACGACGAGAGAGGAAGCGAGAGAGGAAGCGAGAGAAGAGGCGAAGAGAGAAGATTGGTACGGGGAGGGGAAAGGGGTTGGTTTTGGTCAGTTTTTGTTTTTGTAATTTTTGTAATTTTAGTCAGTCATTCTTTTGTCTGTCCTTTGTCTTTTCTTTGTCACATGTTGAGCACAGTCACAGTCTCAGCACAACTAACACAACGCCCAGAGCCAGCAAGTGGAATCCCATCTTGGCATTCCCGTCCTGTCCGCTGAGGAGTTGAAACTGCACCGCCATCCCTAATGGTATCAACTTGATCGATCGCAGAATAATAAATGACAACAATGGATCGGATTAGAAATAGCACACGATTAAACCCTCAACTTGAATGAAACACCAGTAATCTCTGCCAGACCGGCCCGGTCATGCGTGTTGGCTGGCCAAGTCCCTCAGCAGAAAGGCCAAGGCCAAGAGACCCAGCCATTTTGCTACCCGCCCAGGCCTTGGCGAGCAAAAAGCCCAGCGCTGCTATTCCTTGCCTTTCACCGCAAGAAGAAGCCACGGCTTTTCGCTGGCCGTTTCTTGGCGTCTTTCAGTCAGCGAGGCCGCCTGAAAAAAACCAGACTGACTGGCTGGCTGACCAGAGACTTCCCACGACAGAATGTCTCGGCGCCAACGCCCTGGCCAAGCACGCAGGTGCGGCCAAGCTTTCGTCTCCCTGACGCGGCCGGGGAGCAGATGCAATTCCAGAAGCCCGTCTCCGAGGGGGGAGGCAACTTACATACAAGACAGACCCCGACGACGTCTCCCTCCAAAGGTGACATCTTGAATCTTGAATGGCTGGTTGATCTAGTCATCCCGCATACATCGACATGCATCCCCATCCCCATCGCAGCGGCAGCCATGGGTCGGACAAGTCGGGAGCCAGCCGCAGCAATCACCGCGACGTCGAGGCGCAGCGCTTCTCCTACACCGACGACCGCAAGCTGGGAATCTGTAGCGTCGCCTTTCTCATCATCAACAGCATGATTGGCACCGGCAGTACGTCTCTCCCCATCCTCTCAGAGCTCACCTCCCATTTCAAACATCATCCTCCCCTCCCAGCCAACCTGCTTCTCACCACACCCCATCCACAGTCTTCTCCGCTCCCGCCGACGTCTTCCGCGCCACCGGCTCCGTCGGCCTCTCCCTCCTCCTCTGGCTCCTCGGCGGCCTCCTCGCCTTCTGCGGCCTCTCGCTCTACCTCGAGTTCGGCCTCGCCCAGCCCAACCGCTCCGGCGGCGAGAAGAACTACCTCGACCGCGCCTACCCGCGCCCGCGCCACCTCGCCGTCTGCGTGCTCGCCGCCCAGATGGTCCTCCTCGGCGTGTCCTCGGCCAACGCCGTCGCTTTCGGGCAGCTCCTCGTCGACGCCTGCGGCTCCTCCTCCTCCTCCTCCTCCTCCTCCTCCTCCTCGGGAATCGCGAAGGAGACGTGGGCGGCGCGCGGCATCGGCGCCGCCTGCGCGACCCTGGCCGTCGCTCTGCACGCGGCGCTCCCGCAGTGGGGGGTGCGCCTGATGAACGTGGCCGGCCTGTTCAAGATGGTCGTCATGCTGGTCGTCGCCTTTGCCGGCTTCGCTGCCCTCGCCGGCCTGCGCGGCACCGACGACGACCCGCACAACTTTGACCGCCCCTTCTCCAACACCCCCGCCGGGGGTGCAAGCTTCTCCGCATACCTCGGCGCCATCGTCAGCATCACGTACAGCTTCGCGGGGTGGGAGAACGCCAACTACGTGCTGGCCGAGGTCCGCGCGCCGCGACGCACGCTGGCCATCGCGGCGCCGCTGGCGGTCGGCCTGGTCGCGGTGCTGTACGTGCTGGCCAACGTGGCGTACTTTGCGGCGGTGCCGGCGCGCGAGCTGGCGGGCTCGGAGGCGCTGGTGGCGGCGCTCTTCTTCAAGACCATGTTCGGCGAGGCGGCGGCGGCGAAGACGCTGCCGGTGTTCGTGGCGGTGAGTAGCCTGGGCAGCGTACTCGCGACGAGCTTTGCGCACTCGCGGCTCAACCAGGAGCTGGCAAAGGAGAGGATCCTGCCGCTCGGCAGGTTCTGGGCCTCGAACCGGCCCTTTAACGCCCCCGCGGCGTCACTCCTGCTTCACTGGATAGTAACCATGGTTGTGCTCTTTGCACCGCCCCTGGGTGAATCGTACGATGCCCTCATAGAACTGTAGGTCCGACTGCCTCGTGTCAGTGGTGATCACAGCTAACAAGACAGATCTGTACATCCTCGAGCATGGATCAACCTGCTACTCACAGTTGGTCTCATCCGTCTCCAGTGGAACAAGTCGGAACGCTGGAAGTCACCTTGGCATACGTATCTGCCCATTTCTGTCGTATTTTTACTCTTCAACGGGCTGCTCATCATCGGGCCATTCGTCCCCCCTCCTGCCTCTGCTCTTGGAAAGGATACATTCTTCCTCGTTCCACTATTGGGACTCCTTGTATTATTATCCGGCGTGCTATACTGGGCAGTATGGACAAAGATGGTTCCTCGTATAAGAGGGTATCGAATAGAGGTCGAGCGAATCTTTGGCCAGGACGAGGTGGTGCAGTACCGCCGGGTCAAATGCTAGTCGCAAAAGGGCAATGACTAGAATAATATAGACGAATTGTAATAAGACGATTAAAATTAATAAGATGATTAAAATTTACACGCAATACTACATGCGTATTTATTCACTCTAGGTTAATGTGCTGATAAAAATAGCTGTCTGCTCCCATCCCAGTGGGGCAAACTTTTAGCTGTCTTGAGCTTCACCATTCATTCCACCTCCATCTACCATCTCCATCATCACATCATGGACGGCCTCGACGAGTTTGAGAAGCAGCTCGCCGCCGAAAAGGCAGAGCGCGAGCGGCGGGACGACCGAAAGAAGCACCGCCATCGACACCACCACGATGACGACCGCCATCGCCGACGTCACCGTGACGAGGACGACGACCACAGACACAAACGCCGCCGACGGTCGCGCGACGAGCACAGAGACCGAGACAGGCATCGCCATGACCGCGACCGAACCGAGAGACGAAGAGACTCCGATGAGAAACCGCCATCGACCGAGTCAGGCACCACGCTCGTCCGAGACGCCTGGATGACCGCGCCATCCGCCCTCGACATCGAGCACGTCCACCGACCGGTAGCCAAGGAGAAGACGCCCCCGCGCGAGCCGGAGCGCGTCATCTCCGCCCGAGAAATCAATCGTGGCCTCGGTCACCCCCCCGAACAGCAACAGCCCGCCGAGGAGCACGTCGTCGACTACACGTTTGGCGACTCCGGCTCCTCCTGGCGCATGACCAAGCTGCGCGGCGTGCACAGCATGGCCGAGGAGACGGGGCGGCCCGTCGAGGACGTCGCCGTCGAGCGCTTCGGCAGCCTGCGCGAGTTCGACGACGCTAGGGAGGAGAGGCAGGAGCTGGACCGCGCCAAGAGCTACGGCAAGGGCTACGCCATGAAGGAGAAGCCGAGCGGCGACCTCTACAAGGAGCGTCTGGCCGCGCAAAAGCCTCGCTCGCCGACGCCTCCTCCGCCTCGTACGGAAGCAGTCACCACAACATCAGCTGCCACGGTCGTCCCGCCGCCCATGGACCAGACGGCGCTGAACCGCCTCCGCGCGCAGATGATGAAGGCCAAGCTCCGCCGCGCGCCCAACGCCGCGCAACTCCAAGACGAATACAACCGCGCCGCCGCTGCCTTCACCGCGCCCTCCGCCTCCGCCGCGCAGTCCGTCGTGCTCGACCCGCCGCGGGCGCGAGCGCGGCACCGTCGTCGCCAACGACGACATGACCGTCGACGACATGCTGCGCGAGGAGCTCCGCACCCGCGGCCAACCCGGCGGCGAGGGCGCGCGCCTCGCCGAGCGCATCGCCAAGGACGCCAAGTTCGACTCGGGCCTGCAGTACCTCGACGAGAACGCGGAGAAGCTCGCGGCGCGCGTGCACAAGAGCGAGGCCAACCTGCGCAACACGGCAGTCCACGAGTTCCAAAAAGCCAGCGCCGCGCTGGACAAGTGCCCCTTGTGCCACCACGAGGATACCGGGACGCCGCCGCTGGCGCCGGTGCTGGCGCTCGGCACGCGCTCGTTCCTCACGCTTGGCACGGAGCCGGAGGTGTCCCCGGGGGGCGCGGTGGTGGTGCCCACGGCGCACCGCACCAACCTGCTCGAGTGCGACGACGACGAGTGGGAGGAGCTGCGCAACTTCATGAAGGCGCTGACGCGCATGTACGCCGCGCAGGGGCGCGACGTGCTCTTCTACGAGGACGCCGCGCGACCGCGCCTCCGACGCCACGCCGCGCTGGTTGCGGTGCCGATCCCCTACGAGGAGGGCGCCACGGCGCCGGCGCACTTCCGGGAGGCGTTCCTCGCGGCGGGCGAGGAGTGGGCGCAGCACAAAAAGGTCGTGGAGACGGCGGGGAAGGGACGGGCGGCGCTGAGCGGGAAGCTGGCGAAGGAGGCGCCGTACTTTCACGTCTGGTTCGGGCTGGATCGCGGGCTGGCGCACGTGGTGGAGGACGAGGGCCGGTGGCCGCGCGGGGACCGGTTCGCGAGGGAGGTGGTGGCGGGCATCGTGGGCGCGGAGCCGCACCTGGCGAGGAAGCAGGGGAGGTGGCAGCGGGATGATCCCCGCGTGGAGGGGTTCAAGAAGGAGTGGCGCAAGTACGACTGGACGCGGGTGCTGACGGATGGGCAGTAGTTGCGTAGAAGAAGGGGGGGGGGGATTGGCAAAGAACGGCGAGGCACCTGGTCTGATGGAGGACAACAATACAGGTAGTATTCGAGTCTATGCTAAAAGATCATTGCATGCTGTTCCCTCAGATATCCAAAACAAAAAATACAAGAAAATCTAATAATAAAAGAAGACAGAAAGCCCAAGGATATAGAAAAGAACCACCCGGGATATTAATATTAAAACGACTTGATCCGTCCGAAGAAAGAACAATACACGGCAGGGATATCCAACGCATGAAAGCCAAAGCCAAAGGTCACCGTATAACCAAAGATAAACACCATTGACTCGCCTACCGCTGCGGCATCACCGTCCTCCTTCCCCTCTCCCTTTGCCTCAGCATCGAGTCGTCCCCCGTCACCCTCATCCAGTCCTCCCACTCCTTGCTCATCTCCATCAGCACCGAGCCCATCACGCTCGCGCTCGCCATCAGCCCGTGCCCCTCGCCCTCCAGCACGCGCACCTCGCACCGCCGCATGCCCTTGCCCAGCCACCGCACGTTGTCCACCGGCACCCGGTTGTCCTTGCTGCCGTGGTGGATCACCACCGGCCGCGTAATGTCCACGTACCGGAAGCCGATCGCGTGACGCCGCTCCAGGCACACCAGCAGGTCCACCGCCGGGTTGGCCCCCGTCGTCGCCAGGTCCCAGATGGCGTGCGTCAGGCGCAGGTCGTACGTCGTCTGCCGCTCCCGCCCGGCGCCGGCGTACAGGCTGCTGCTCTGCGGCGGCTGCATGCTGCGGTCCATATTCTCCGTGGCGTCGGGTATCGGGACGGGGCGTGCGGCATCGCCCCCGTTCGTCGCCGCCGCCATCTCGGCATTGTCCCGCTCCGAGGGCGTCACGCTCCGCCCGTCCTTTCCATTGCTCTTGCGCTTGGTCCGCCGCGGCGACTTGGGCAGCGAGCTGGTGATGGACGAGCTGGTCGCGCTCATGAAGCTGCTGTTGGCCGCCTTGAGGATCGGCGTCGGCAGCGCCCGCAGGATCCGCTGCGACGTCGGCAGCGCGTGCGTCGGCGGCTCCTGCGACGACCCGAACACGTTCATCTGCGACGGCGGGATCCACGGCGCCAGCAGGTGGATCTTGCCGCGAATGTGCTGCGGCATCCGCAGCGCCGTCGCCAGCGCGTAGATGGCGCCGGCCGAGTGCGCCAGGATGGAGAACTTGGTGATTTTAAGAGCCTGGCAGATGGCATATACATCATCTAGGGGATGTTAGCGGTAGCTCATAATAGATAGATAGTAACAGATGTAGAAAGCACGTACCTGGCCAGCTTAGTGGTGTTGTTGTGCCGTCGGAGTAGGGCTCGCTGTCGCCCACGCCTGGACGGTCCGGGGTGATGAGGCGCAACTTCAATGTCAGCGCCAGCTCGTCGTAGAACGTCGTAATGTACCGCGTCAGCCCCATGCCGACGCAGCAAAACACGGCCGATCCCTCCGGGTCGCCCACTTCGGAGAACGAAATCACGCGTCCCGTCTGCGGGTGCGTGATCTTCTGCGACAGCCTCGGCGAGCACAGGTACGACTCGACGTCGTCGTCGATCGAGTCCGCCGACGCCGGCCGCTCGTACGTTATCGGATGAGCAGTAGTAGTCCGGTCGGACTGCTCGCTGGTGCGCGAGGGGCTCAGCGGCAGCGGACCGACGCCGGAGAGCCGCTTCAGCTTCGAGCCGCTCCCTTTCGCCCGCAGGTCGGCGGACGGGAACGGGCTCAGGCGGCCGCTGCCGCCGTGCTCCCGCTCGTACGCCCGACGGCCGTTGGCGATGGCGGGCGCCGGGGCGCCCTCGTGCTCGAAGTCGTCGAGGAAGCTCTTCTGTCGGTAGTCGGGCGACGGCACCGGGCGGCCGTTCTCGCGCTCGTACTGGTCGTCGAGGGCCTGGGTCACCGCCGCGTACTCGTCGACGTCGAACAGAAACGAGCGTGCCGCCTCGGACTCGACGCGCTTGTGGGCGGTCGTGCGCGACATGGCGCCGCCGCCGCGACCGTACTCGGGGCCCTCCGGTATGGGGTCCGATTCGCTGTTCTGCCTGGACCGGCGGGCGCTGGAGCGCTTCTTCTGGCCGGGCTTGCGCAGGCTGGACTCGCGGTTGGGGATGGCCTGGAATGCGCTGAACGAGTCGCTCGAGTAGCGCGGGGTGGCCAGGCCGGGCTCCTCGCTGATGGCCGTCTCGGCGAGGAACGCGTCGGCGCGGCCACCCCCTCCGTTGCTATGTATGCTGCTAGCGCCGCTGACCACGGCACCACCACCAGCACCGGCAGCTGGGCGTTTGCGGTCCATGTCCTTTTCGCGGAGACGCTCCTTGGAGCTCATGTACAGCATGTCCTTTTGGCGACGGCCGGTCTTCTTGCCCCAGCTGTCGTGGGAGCGGCGCGGACGCAGCTCCTGGTCGTTCGGGGGCGGCACGGAGGTGCCGGGTTCTATGGAGAGGTTGCCGATGCTGCGGGCATCGTCGTTGCGGGAGGTGAGGGAGGCGGAGGAGGACGCGCGGGAGAGGCTGCCGGCGCGAAAGTGCGATCGGAAGCCGGCGTCGGTAGGGAGCCGGGGGCTCTTGGGGGAGGTGACGGCGGAGTAGCCCGAGGGTGGCTTGGCGGTGCGGACGACGGGCGACGTGGCGGCGACGTCGTGGACGGGATCGACGGCGTCGGCGCCAGGGCTGAGGCGCAGGGAGGGACCGGTGGCGGCGAGGGGCAGCGCGTCAAAGTGCGAGGTGCTGAGGCTGGAAATGAGGTCCGAGATGATTTCCGGGCTGGCGCCAGGTGTCGTCTTGGTCTGGCCAGGGGCGGCGGAGGCGGTTGTGATTCTGGAACGGGCGCTGTTGGTGCGATGGTGGTGAAGGAGGCGATTCGAGTGTGTTCGCGAAGGGACGGCGATGGGGGGTCCGTCTGCAGGATCGCGGTCCATGACGCGCGAGAGGAACGGAGTGGACGGACGATTTTTTTTTGTCTCGCGAGTTCGTTTGCAGCGGGCGGGCGTGCAGGCGGAAGCGGGAAGGAGGAGCCACAAATGGGAACGGGGTACGATCCGTATGTAGGTACGGGACGGAGTATGGTGGTGCGTCTCTCTCAGGTCCCTCAGGTGGATGGAGTAAAAGAAGAGGAGCCGACCGAGGGAGAGTTCTGGAGCTGGAGGAGAGGAGCGAGCGAGCGGGAGTATCCCAAGGTGAATTCGGCGATTGCGAGGGCAATGAGCGCGCCAAGGAGCAGCGCGGTAGAGGGGGATGAGCAAACAATGAAAATAAGCGGTCCACTTGATGTCCTCTTTTTTTTGTTAAATTGTTCGGGATCGCTGGGCAAAATGGAAGCCAGCGCCAACAAACCCTGGACTCGGGGAACAGCTCAACTTGGAACGCTGTCTGGTCTGTTCTCTTCTTCTCCTGGCCAAGGGAGGGCAGGGGCAGGGGTTGATTGATTGAGGCGGCCGGTGCGCCACGGGGCGAACCATGCTAACTAACATTGTACTCCGTACCGGGCTACTAGTTACAGTAATAATGCTGGGTCGTCTATAATTTTAGTGGCGCAGGTTCGCGGGCGGAATACTCAGCGGAGCAATCGTGGGATTAACTACCTATTTTAAATTGTTGTTATTGGTAGATAGTCTTATCATCTTTGGGGAAATGCACATGTACCTTTTCTTTTTTTTTTTCCCACAAGATGCAGGTACGGATCGACCCGTAGAGGGCAATGGGTCAAGGTGGCTGCATGCCCGGCTGGCCAATTTAACAGAAACGGCATTGCGGGGTCTACATGGTATATTAAGGAAACGGTATGCAAGACAGAAAACGGTGCCAAAACGGTGCTAAAACGGTGTCGAAACAGACGCTAGGCGGAAACACCTGGCAGAATCAAACAGACAAGACAAGACAAACAGACAGCAGAACAGAGAGTAACGAACTAACCATGCAAAAGCACTGATTAGAGTCAATTAGCCCCGTACCAAAAAAAATGCAGCTTTTTTCGTCAAACGAGCAACAATGTCTTTTCTAGCAAGCCAAACTCCCAACACGAGATTTCCGACCCCCGGACCACGGCAGTCAGCCTGGTAGTGCTACTACCCTACATCACGCCAGCAATCATTTTATCCGTCTCTGCCATCAGTCTGCCTCGTATAGATCTCCTTGACTGAAGTCCCCGTCTACGAGCTCGTCATATTGCCTCATGGATTGCAAGAGAGAATTGAATCTCTCAGCTTCCATCATATTGTCGACAACTGAGGGAAGCTGCGCTCCGGTCGGCGATACAAAAGAGCCTACGTTTGGCGGTAGAAGGGACTCTTGCGGCTCATAATTCCATAAATTCGTCATGGTCGTGGCAGCTCCGAAGAACGCTTGTTTCTGGTGAAAGGCCCAGTCTGGATTCTCAACTAAGTCGAATTTTGTCTTTTGGAAATGATGCCGGGCGATACGTTCCGGCATAAACACGCACGTCGACGATTGCTTGCTGTACCAATCCCGATAGAATGTCGGGCCGTACTCTTGAATTGGCCCAAGACCACACACGGCCATCTCAGAGGCTTTGCGGACCTCAGCGCCTGCCACCGTCTGACGCGCGCTGCCCCTCATGTCGGACGGTAAGATTGCAATTCGATCTTTCGAATCTGCCCACCAGACCCGTGATCGCGCTCCCGCCACAAAAGTCTTGATCTCCTCTTCGTTCAGGCATGTGCTCTCGACAGCCAAAGCCTTGTTCCCCATCCGGTCTTTTTTCGAAGCTTGATGGACAAAGCGAAACAGATGGGGGTACTCGATCAAGCCGTACGCTTCCGCAAACGCAAGATAGGCAGGGAAGTAGATGATGACCTCGGCAAGACTGGGAGTTGGCATTGGCGGTGCCGCAGCCGTCCCTTCCTGGAATGCGTTTTCCAAAAACTTGTTCCAGTCGGCATGAATATCAGTCCACACGCAGCATGCCTGAAGGGCCGTGCTGTGACTGACCATGTCCGCCGGATAGTGCTTGAGAAACGCCGTGATTTGCTTGTGCATCGCTTCATCGAATTCCAACAACATGATTGGCGCCACCCGCAATTGAAAGCCGCTGCGGCAGCCGTCTCTCCCACGAACAAGCAAGTTGACTTTACACGTTTGAAAATCGACCGTCGAGCATGTTCTTGCTGAAATGTGCGAATCCAGCTCTTGCTTGGGCATGGCCCGTGTTCGCACCATGGGCTCTGTCTTCCCACAAATTCTCCCGAGGCTGAGGATAAAACTTGCCGTCTCCGACATCAGATGTTCAACCGTCGGTAGGTTCTTTCCCCAAGAAAATGCCTCCCGAGTGGCTTTGACTAGCAAGGCTTTCTCCTGCAGGCTAAGTTCATGGTTCATCTTGGGTTTTGCACCTGGTTCTGATCGAGGTCGTCCCTCCACCATGGCCTTGAGAGCGCTTTTTATGGCTCGAAGGTTTCCTGGTACCGTCATGTCTTGCAAGGGAATTACTGCATGCCCCAATGGGCGGCCACTGATTACCCCGTCAATTGGAAACCCGTTGAGCGTGTCATCTGTGCTTATCGGGCCTGCGACTTGCGGCACTGTCATGGCCGCAGGCTCCATATCGATCATGCTCAGTCCGATAATATACGACTCGGGCGGGATGATATTGTCCGACATCTTGCCAATGCCCTTGGCCTCGTTTGGGCCGTCAGCCTCGCACGTGCTCTTCATCTTGAAGAAATTGAGCTTGTGAGGGATATTCGGGTTAGATAGCGTGTCTTTGAACGATCTTTTGCTATACATGCGAGTACCGCGCAGCCAGAAACCAACTTCGACCCAGCTTCCGCTCATTTGGATGTGATTAGGTTGAGCTTTCAAGAAAGTATGGCCCGTTCCTGCACAAGCGGCAAAAGGGCCGTCATATTCGTCGTCAATGCTGCACAGGCTCAACCCGCCGTCCTTTAGACGGAGTTTCAGTCGGTCTCCGTACTTTGTTCCAGTAATGGGGTCATGTGGAAGCGGTTGTCCGTGTGGAAGCGGTTGTCCGTGTGGAAGCGGTTGCCCGTGTGGAAGTGGTTGTCCGTATGGAAGTGGTTCTCCGTGTGGAAGCGGTTGTTCGTATGGAAGCGGTTGTCCGTGTGGAAGCGGTTGCCCGTGTGGAAGTGGTTGTCCGTATGGAAGTGGTTCTCCGTGTGGAAGCGGTTGTTCGTATGGAAGCAATTGTTCGTATGGAAGCGGTTGTTCGGCCAAAAAAGCCCAGTACTCATCGTCGGAGGCACTCGCCGCGCTGGGCAGTGGGAACATGGTCGGCGAGAAATGTCTGTCTGTACTGTGAGAAATCAATAGCCAAACTGACTGCTTGCTTATAATGAAGTGTTAACGATGATGATGAAGCAATGCGAAGTTGAAGTTGTCGGGAAGAAAGCCAGGATAGCAAGGAGGGTGCTCATGGCTCCAAGGCCAGCTGGCGAAGGAAGCTACGACCCTCAGACACTCTGCAAGCCCAACATGCACGATCCCTTGCAAAGGGTAATAATAACAATTCCATTTCTATGAAGTAAAATTTTAAATAAGAATCCAGCTGAATTTGGGTTGATTCAAGGTATCAATTTTAGCAAGCTACCGGCATCGACCACGACCAAACAGTTCGAGCCGGTACACTACCGTTCAACTAAACAGCTCAAACATGTCCACCTTGCCATCTCAACAGGAACTTGAAATCTATAACTGGCACCCATTTAAAGCATGGCAATAGCCGCCACGGCGGCCAACGCACCGGCACCGAGCTGAGCCGCGCCGTTGGTCACGACGGGAACGCCCGGCCTGGTGGAGGTGCCGGTGGGCCTGCCGGAGACGCTGGAAGGGCGGCCGGAGACGCTGCTGGGTCGTCCGGAGACGCTGCTGGGGCGGACGCTGGTCGGCTGTCCGGCAACGCCGGTGGTCGTGGGGCGGCCGGGGACGCCGGAGACGACGCTGCTAGGGCGGCCGGAGACGCTGCTGGGCTGGCCGGGGGCGACGCTGCTGGGCCTGCCGGAGAGGCTGCTAGACTGGCCGGGAGCAACACTGGTAGGTCTCACAGGGACGCCGCTGGTGGTCGGCTGGGGCTGGCCGGGGGCGACGCTGGTCGACGGCCTTCCAGACACGGAGCTGCTAGGCTGGCCGGGAACGACACTGCTGGGCCTACCGGAGACGCTGCTGCTCGGCTGACCGGCGACACCGCTGGTGGTAGGTCTTCCAGGGACGCCGCTGGTAGTCGGCTGGGGCTGGCCGGGAACGACGCTGGTGGTCGGCCGTCCAGGGATGCTGGGCTGGCCGGACGTGATGGGCTGTCCGACGACGGGGGTGGTTCCAATAGTCACGCCCTGCTTGATATCGAGGATTCCGCCGCAAGGTACCTTGGTCGGGTTGACGGTTTTGTTGGACGCCTTTGCGCCCTCGCAGAACGCGGGGAGCGTGTTGCCAGTAGCCGGGGCGTTGATCGAGCCCACCATTCCCTAACCTCTTATTAGCTTCTCATCCTCTTCTCCATGTACTGTAAATACGCACTTTCTTGCAGGCGTCGCCTTGGCCGGAGTAGAACCAGATGGGCTTGTCATCCTTGACGGTGACGGAAAAGGTGGACAGGCCACAGTCCTTCTCCTCGACCTTGACGAAGCCGCTGGCGAAGCCGCCGGGGAGCGGCTCGCAGGGCTTGTCAAAGGCGGCCTGGACGATCGAGTGCGTCTTGAAGAAGCGGAACTCGACGATGTCCCCCGCGATGGCGTTGCTGTTGCCGGGGCCGAAGGTGACGCCGCCGTCAGCGCCGACGGTGACGCAGACCGTCTTGGCGTGGGCGACGGCCGCGGCGCCGGCGAGGAGGAGGGCGTTGTTGAAGTGCATGTTCTTTTTTTTTATTGAAGATAGGAAAAGAAGAAAACAAAAAAGAGTAGGCAGTCAAGTGGTTGAAAGGTAACGAGCGAAGTTGGCTATTAAGTATTAGTGCTGGGGGGAGGGGAGGGAGGTTGCCTGGATAAAAGGACCAACACGGAGACGGAGGGGAAGAGAGTCTCCCCTTTATAGCCAACAAACGCATATTTTTAGGAGCCCCCTGACCACAAGCAGCTACCACAGGCAAAAGGACCAGAGTCCAGACCACTCTACGCGCTGATCGCCTGTTGACATAGCCTGATGTCGACGCCACCCACAGATGAGCGAGGCAGTGAGTGTCAACACCACATGGCGAGAGGCAGATCCTACCACATGCGCATGAATCTCATCTTTCGCCATGGAGATTGCAATTGCTGGCTTGATGGCTTAGAGCACGGGATTCCAGAACTACAATCTCAGCGATGGCGGATTCGGAGCACCGGTCGACCTCCTCTCCAGCATTTCCTTTTGCGTCGTTTCTGGTCAACTCCAAACTCCCCTGATACACAGCCCTCTTCGAAAGCCACAAAGCTTGGCCACCCAATATACTCTTAGATTAGCTTCTTCCAACGAGTGGTAGACAACGCCCTGGTGCCGGCCAGCGGCAAGCTGCAGGTACAGTGCTGGGTCCCAAAGAACGGAGAGTCCCATCGAATAGAGTCGTCATCCCAGCCACGACCATGACCGTTTTGGAACACTATGGAAATGACGAGCCGACGAATGCTTCCAAAAGACGTTAGAATCTCTGGATATGTGCTGGGCGGAGTGCATCTTGCCTTGATTGCCCGGCGCAAACGAGCCCCGGCAGCGGAGGCCGGGCATCCTTGGCGACCAGATGCAGTTTATGTGTTTCGTTTATCCGTATACTTTGCGCCTTTTTTTCTGTTTTATAGAGAATCAGAGGTGGCAAATTAAACAAGGACCAACCTCCCCCGGCCCGGTGGCGGGTCTCGGCACTTGCAACCGGAACGGCTTCCCTTTACATACGACATCTCACTTACACGGAGCTCAACATCAACCCCATCATACCGATGGTGAGTCTAGCTATGTTTCCATCATGAAAATAAGTCCTATTTATTTCCGTCCCTTTTTTTTTTGAAGCAGTACCAACATTTCACCCCAGCCCTGCAACTTGCTTCCTGGGGCAAGGCTGTGTCGGTGAGGGTGGCAGCCCCGGGTCGCTGCTCAGCCCCGTTGCAACGCGTACTCGGCCACGAATGAAGTTGCAGGTTGCGGGGAGGGAGAATCTGCCGTGATGAGGCCAAGCAACCAGTCTCTGTCGTTAAAAATAACCAAGTTTTATTTGTTCATCAGGTTGAATTATACGGGGCTGTACATTCTCAGTTGCCAATCAAGACTGCATTGCAAGGAGAATCACAAGCCTCACTAATATAAAGAGACTATTCAAATCAAATATGCAAGTTCCTGCCGTCCTATTCAATTTTATGCATCCCACTTCTTTTCTTCTAGACTCTACTGGTGGCTTTTGACGTCCAGCCCGTGGCTGAACCGACGGCCAAAATATCAGTCTTGCCCATCGAAATAGGCGAGATGGAAGCCTTACGGCAAGATGCAATTATTGATCCTTTATTATTCTACCGAGCTACCGGGTCATGCCCAGCACACTAGGCCTCGTGGCATGCACAGATCAAGCAGGCTAGGCGTGGTCCACAGTCCACAGGGCTCTGTCCACGTAGATCAGACGAGATCGCGCGAGGCAACCTGGAGTCTCAATAGTCTTTCGAGGTTGTCCAAGTTTCCCTTTCAACTCTCTTCATTTATTATGCTATAACCTGTCAGAATCAAATCCAATTCACACGCAGCCGCCAACGTTTTGCACCCGCCTTCATGCTATACACAATGCCCAGCTTCAGATTGGACAGCGACGAAGCTCCAGTTCGGGTTGATCAGCCCTATAGCTTCTTGGCACTACGCTCTGTTCCAATGAAATCCGTCCAACATGGTGTTGCGTGTCTGGCGACGCAACAGTTGACCAAGTCAGCCGTGAAAATTGTGAAATAATCTACAGATGCCGCGAGGTTGTTACGTGCTGAGTACGCACTCACCTCCAATACCTTCCCAATCAGGTTCAGCCCTGTGATGTGGGCAGCCATTTCGGCGACGAGGCTGCGTAACTTTTTCAGCTGCTGACGCGGAGCCACGCACCACCCGCAGCCATCACTGGCATATAATAATTGCATACAGCAACATCTTTGTATCTTGATCAATCCGTCATCAACTTTTTCCTCTCCTCATCATCTCATCACACGCCGGCCCATCACGTCCCACCAGCCATGGAGAACACGCTCATCTCCATCCCCATCCGCCTCGGCCGCGACCGCACCCTGCACATCCAGCAGAAGCCCAAGAGCGGCATCACCACCGCCGGCGGCCTTCTCGGCGCTCTACAATCCATCACCAGCAGCATCGCCAGCCGCTCCGGCGCCATCCACCTGCAGCACGTTCCCGCCGACGCGCCAGCCGTGCTCGACGTCCTCGGCGCACCCGGCACCTCGCACGACGTGCAAAACGACATCACCGACTCCGCGCAGACCATCGTCGTGCACACCGCCCCCGCGGAGCCCCTGCAGATCTACCTGCGCTGGCCCCGGGATGCCGTCGGCCTGGCGCGCCTCCACCTGCAGACCGCCGACTACCCGATCCGGTCCGCCATCGAGGCGCCGCCGCCGCCGCTCGCGCGCGAGTTACTCGTCGAGACGCGCAGCGGCAGCGTCGCCGGCCCGCTCCCCATGGAGCACCTCCTCGACGTGTCCACCAGCTCCGGCCCGGTGGGCATCACTTTGCTCCCACTGCGTCTGGAGAAGGCGGCGTCCTCGGAGTGCAAGCTCTCGGTCAAGACGAGCTCGGGCTCGGTGGGCGTCAACGCGGCGGTCGACCCGGCGAATGCGCACGCACACCTGCCGGGCCGGGACTGCGCGGTCGCGCTGCAGACGTCCTCGGGGAGCATCCGTGCGGTGCTCGGCCTGACGCGCTCCGTCAGCGTGCGGTCCACCAGCGGCTCGCAGAACTTGACGGGTGTGCTGCGCGACATGAGCCGCGACCGGAGGTCCGACTTTTCGAGCAGCACCACCAGCGGCTCGCAGAGCATCGCCGTCGTGGCCGCCGCGGACCTGGACACCACCAACCCCCCAGCAGCGGAGAAGGCAGCACCGGCGGAGAAGAAGGCGGCGGACACGGAGAGCGGCTTCGTGTGCAAGCACGCGGCGGGCAGCGGCAGCGTGAGAGTGGTGTACCCGCCGGCGTGGGAGGGCACGGTGGAGGCGCGCAGCGGCTCGGGGAGCGTGGCGGTCACGGGCGGCGGCGTCGAGACGGACAGGCCGGCGCGGAACAGGGTCACGGGCGTCAAGGGCGCGCGGCCGCTGCACCACACGGACGTGAGCACGGGCTCGGGCAGTATATCGGTCAAGTTTGGGGAGGCGTGAAACCTGTTGGCTGGATGAGATCTGCGAATAGTGGTGGTAATGGGCGTAGGCTGACACTGAAAATAAATAATAATTTTTACCTTGATTTTTCACCATTTTGACAAATTTCATAGCAGTTCGCTCAACTAGCTAGTAAATTACAGACCCGGTTGCACCACATCAGCCCTGTTTCCCACGCGCGCCACACCCGCCCCTATGACGTCAATGAAGCCCGACGATCTCTAAGACATCATCCAGCGCGCGTCTAAACCTGCACAATATAACAACACCAAAATAATACTAACATCATCCTAACAACAAAATCATATTGCTACAGCAGCACAACACCTCCACCACCACCACCACCATGGACCTCCTCCTCTCCCTCCCCTTCCTCAGCTACTTCCTCCTCCCCTCCTCCGCCACCTCCTGGTTCACCACCACCCTTACCGCCTCCCTCTTCTACCTCAACTGGCTCACCCTCGTGCTCTCCCACCCGCCCCTCAAGGTGCACCTCGTCGGCCTCCTCGCCCTGCGTCTCCTCCTCTGGCTCCTCCCCTCGCTCCTCACCCTGCTCTTCGACCTCGCCCTGCCCTCCCTCGCCGCGCCCCTCAAGCACGGCGGCCGCGCCGGCCTGCCCCCCCGGCACTACGCCCTGGCCCGCGTCCTCCCGCTCGCCGCGCTCAACACCGTCTTCCTACTCGGAGTCGAAGGCGCCTGCAGCTACCTCTACGCCCTCGTGCTCGGCCGCACCGAGCTCCTCGTATCCGCCACGCTCCCCCTCCCGTGGCAGGTCGCCCGCCACGTCGGCCTCCTCCTGCTCCTCCGCGAGTTTTTACAGTACCACATCCACCGCTCCCTCCTCCACGGCCCCTACGGCGTTTCCAGGCTCCACCTCGGCTATGCACACGCCCGCGCCGCCGCGCCCTTCTCCCTACAACTCTTCGCCGACCACCCGCTCCCGCTGGTCCTCCACCGGCTCGTCCCGGTGTACGTCCCCGCCGCGCTGCTCCGCGTGCACCTCCTCACCTACCTTGTCTTCGTGGCGGTGTGCACCCTCGAGGAGACCATCTCCATGTCCGGGTACGCGGTCGGGCCGGGGATCATCGCCCGGGGGCTGGCGAGGCGCTGCGCGGTGCACTACGCGGGTCGCGGGGGCGCGAATTTCGGCGCGTGCGGCGTGGCGGACTGGGCGTACGGCACGGGGCGCGGCGGGGATGTGATGGAGGACATCAAGGAGGAGGCGGACAAGCATAACGTGAGGGGGCATGCGGAGGACAAGGTGAGCGAGGGCGCGGGTGTGCTTCAAGGTGGGCTGGAGGTGCTGCGAGGGAAGGGGAAGAAGAAGGCGACTAGGGACTCGTGATTAAGAGAGGACTGAAGAGCGAGAGTTTGTTCCCATGTTTTGATTCCAAGGTTCCTATGTGAAAAGTCGCGTACTAGTAACTAGTCACGGTTGATATGCTGATACATGATACCCATTCCTATCCGTCTATAGTCTTTTGTGTTCGTTTCTAATGCACAGTAACCCAAAATCCATTCCCATGAATGCACCGTTTATCCGTGAACGCGACAAATGCAATAAATGCAATCAATACAGAAACTCCCATAAAATGCACGCCTCCCTTCTTACGCCGCCACCCAGCCCTTGGTCTTGCGATACCACGCAAGCGTCGCCAGCCCGCACTGGATGCGCATGCCTATCCGCCCGTCCAGCACGTACGACTCCCACAAACGCGCCTTTTCCAAATGTTCTTCGCACTCCTTTACCTTGGCCTTTTGATGCGCTTCGAGCTTCGATGCGTCGAGGTCGGCCGGCGGCTGATCGCATTCGGCCCACGCAATGGCCGCCAGTTCATGCAGCGTCGCCGGCACGACGTAGTCTTCTCTATGGCCGCCCTTGAACAGATTCCTAGGTCTGGTTAGCAGGACTCTCTTCTTCCGGTTCATAAGGCACTTAGATACACACTTGTCATGAGACAGCACCTCCTTTTGAAGCAACGTCTGTGCCTCGTCAAGGTGGTTGCTGCCGCGCAGGATCGACGCCAGACACACGGCCCGCACGCCCAGCTCGTCCCTATCCTTGAGCTTGTCTAGCTTGTCCGCTGGCGCCGTGAGCCTGCTCCATGCCAGGCAATCCTGGGCCTTGTCAAACTCGCTCGTCGACATCAACGTCGTCGTGCCAAATGCAAACGTCATTTCCACCGCGGGACTAACCGACACAGCGTCCGCCAGGTCCACGCCGAGATCCTTGCTGCGCGCCTCCCACTTCTGCAGCTTGCGCTGCACGAACGCCTCAAAGGGTAGCTGCCGGGCCATGAACGTTTTCTTGGCCGACTTCTCGCGAGAGTCCCGCAGGTACGCTTCCGCCTTCTTCTTCTCGGCAGCCGCTGTTGTCGCGTCCCCGCGGGCCACCGCGTCGCGGTACAGCTCCAGCGAAGCCACCCCTGCCATGTAGTAGTACAGCGCCTGGCTCCAGGTGTTGACCTCGAGGACTTGCAGGAAGTACTTGCGCATGCGCGGCCAGTCATGCGCCGACATGGAGAATAGGGCAAGCGTGAACACGTTGATTGCCTGGATCTGCTTCATCTTGGACGCTGTGCCGCTCTCGAGGATCTCGATAGCTGCAGCGAGGTTGCGGCGGTTTGCGAGGCCTTTGGCTTCTTCGATGAGCCACATGCGCGACTGCGGGAAGCGCGCACGCAGGGTGACCAGAAGGCCGGCGACCTTTTTCTGGGGAATGCCGTAGGGCTCGGCTGACTCGTCGAAGTCGGCCCCGTGCGGCTGGATGTCGGTGAGGCCCAGTATGCTGTGGTAAAAGTTGAGAAGCGTGATGCCTGCAAACGCACCGTTCTACATTCCCTTGTCAGTATGCTACAATTGACACGTAAAGTCAATATCAATTCAAGTGTAGGACAAAATACCGCATTATGATGGGCTGTGGATCGCCAAAGCATCTGCATGCCTATTTCGCGATCGCCCTTGAAGCCAACAACCGCCAGAATACGCGCAAACGCTGGAGGCATCAGCGACATCATGAGCATAAGCATGCCCATGCACATGTTGATGCCGGAGTGGATAAAGGCATCAACCGGATTCGCCAGCTCCACGTCAATTTCCTGCAGCGCCGGCGACGTGGTGCCCAGCGCGGTCAGCTTCTCCATATCGGTCGTCAGGCCCTCAAGGCTTGTCCTCGACGACGAGGGCGTGTGCGCTGCCGAAAACACATTCTTGCCCTCTGTTGATGCGCGAGCACTAGCAACCGCCGCGCTCCCCGACCCGGTCCGCGTGCGCTGCTTCTTAAAATATTCTTTTTCCTTGGCCATGATGGCGTCGAGCGTATTGTACGCGCGTCGCAGCTTCAGGCAGCCACTCATAGCCTCGATGACGCTTTCGTTGAGAACGCCAACAACGGCCAACATGAGCTGCGTCTGCGCCACGACAACCTCGTACTCAGTGCCGGCCGGGAAGATTTGGCTCGCCGCGGGGCGTCCCTTTGCGTGCTTGAGGTCCTGCCAGGCCCGCGCCTCGCACTCAGCCAGCAGCTTAGCTGCTAGAGCGATGTTTTCCTTCTCGAAGCCGAGGATAGCCTTCATGAAGGATATGAGGGCAATGCCGAGGTCTTTGTAAACCGAGGAGGCGCCCTCGGCCAGCACCTTCTTGGCGGTGTCAATGTCGTCGTCGATGATCAGGTTGGTCGCGCGCATCGCGTACTCGAGGTTGGCGCGCTCTGCGTCGATTTCGGCCTGGTACTCGACGGTTTCCGCCGCCTTGGAGCCGCCAAACCACGAAGCGAGCCGACTCATGACGTCGTTGGGAGCTGTTGTCCGGGGCTGTGGGGAGATGAGTTTGGCGATGCCTCGATCCTGGAGATGGAGCAGCGCCAAGTATTTAAGGGAAGGGGAGATGACGGAGATGAGTTGATGGCTGCCTCAACCCCGGAAGAAAAAAAAGCGGCGCCAGGTCAGGGGAAGAGCAAAATGCGATGCGATTGGCAAGATTGGGAAAGAGACGAGCCGAATAAAGGTTCCCAACACAGGCGAGACTCGGTGCACGAGTGCACTGCCCGGATCTGACGGGAGGCGCTGAGGCCCCGCCCAAGTAGTGACGACAGCAGAGGCGTGTTTGCTGGGAATTTAGGGGTTTCGGCCCTGATTCGACGCCGTTTTGACGGATTTAGCATGCACCGGCTTCGCTGATCCGTCTGACGGATGCTGGAGCAGCGTTGTGCTGGCGCTAGTTGGGCGTTGGCTCGAGCTTGTGGTGGAGGTTGGACGGGCTTAGGCGTCCTATCAGCCAATAAAATGCGTGTTACTTCGTGCTCTGATTCATGCTCTGATTGTTCTGATAAGGTGGCTTGTCGTTGGTAGACCTGAGTTCACTGGTATAATGACGCAAATAGGACGCAAAGAGTAACGTGCCGCTGGCGTTTGCAGTCGTCGCTGTTACTGCCCCTGTTGCAAGAGCCATTGCTTCGTCGTCACACCAATTCACCCACTAGAGGCTTTGAAATGGGCTGAAAGAATCCACACATCGGTCATTGAGGTGTTATGGTGCTCCCTAGATGCATTGATGATGAGGGGTTTATTCTTAGAAATAGTGCGCGTGCCAACTCGCTGCAGGTCCCAAGATAATATGTTGTACAGGCTACCTACTGCTGCTGCCAGAGCATGTGCCGGCCTACATGGCACAACAGGCGTAGCAACACAAAAGAATTCGCTTTCAGACAGGCGAAAGAACTATGTCACTGGTAAATCAGATGTTTTTCTTTTGAACTTCTCTTCTTCCTCCTATTGCACTTGTACAGCCGCCGTGTTGTCAAGCAGGTCAAGAGTGCTGTCTGTCACAGTACTGGCGGGGTTAGACAGAAGTCAAGTTTCGAGTCTCGTAAACAAGTTACTACAAAATCCCTTCAACACTACAGATGAAAGAAATAAAGAAAGAAAATTAGGGGCCTCTCTTCTGACCCGTCTTTCCAAGTTCACCACTAGAATCTGTTGCGCAAGGGTTCTCTTGTTGTCTATACTTTCCATATAGTGGCAGCTACCTACTCCCCGGACCGAATTCTTCCGCTCAGTCACTGCCCCACGTTCTGGCGCTGGCGAGAGCTCACGCAAGCAAAGCATCCACTTCACTCTCCAAGCACCTCCGATCTGACCCTAAGCTCCAACAACATCCATCACGAACTCTCCCAACACCCACCACATCCACTCCCTTCGTGCACCCCGTCGCCATAATCAACCACCCTTGTACCAGCCCGCGCACAACACACATACAGACCCAGCAATGGCGACCGAAAAGACCGACGACAAGCCCACCGCCACCGCCGCCACCGAGCAGCCCCCCAAGGACACCAAGGCCACCGCCCTCGGCGAGGACGACGAGTTTGAAGACTTTCCCGTCGACGGTGCGTGTCCAAAAAAAAAAAAAAAAAAAAAAGCTAACAGATGACGAAAAGACTGGCCAGAGGACCAGACCGAGGCCGCGCAGGGCTCCAACGGCCAGACCAAGCACCTGTGGGAGGAAAGCTGGGACGACGACGACACGACGGATGACTTTTCGACGCAGCTTAAGTGCGTGCAACCCGCCCCTTACCCCTTGCGCAACACCGCACCAACCTTGTCGAATGAGGCGAGGAAAGAACGAAGCTAACAATGTGCGAAAACAGGGAGGAGCTGAAAAAGGTTGAGTCGTCGAAACGGAGATGAGCGAGGAGCAAAGGATAACACGCGGATGACAAAGGAACGAAATAAATAAATAAATTAGAAAAATACGCACAACGGGACGTCCGAGGTCAGACTGGGCTTTAATGGGGGTGATTATGCTATACACAATGACGAATGCAATGGCCACCAAGGTCAACGATTGACTTTTTGCGCTGCGCTGGTATCCATACCAAGTGAAATAGAGGTCAAGCACAAAGTCTAAGCTTATACAGGGACATGAACAACTATAGTCTTTTCTTCATTATTGATGCTACTTTTTACCCAACCACTACAGGCGGCTGCCGTTTCTAACTAGAGGCCCATTTCTCGTCAAACGGGGCCGAACGTCTCGAGTCGAGCACCTTGTTCTTTTTGTTTTTTACTTACTCGACAGAGCCGTGACGCCGGGCAGCTCCTTGCCCTCGAGCAGCTCGAGCGAGGCGCCGCCGCCGGTGGAGACGTGGCTGAGCTTGTCCTCGACACCGTACTTGGCCGCGACGGTGGCCGTGTCGCCGCCGCCGATGATGACAATCTTGCCCTTGCCGCAGCCGTCGACGGCCGCGTCCAGCGTCGCCTTGGTGCCCTTGGCGAACTTGTCAAACTCGAAGACACCCGCGGGGCCGTTCCACAGGATCGTCTTGGCCTCGTCGATGGCCGCGCGGAACAGCTTGACCGACTCGGCGCCGCAGTCGAGACCCATCCAGCCGTCGGGGATGCCATCCTTGTCGGTCGCGTAGCCCTCGGCCGCGTCCTTGTCGAACTTGTCGGCGATGACGAAGTCGGTCGGCAGCACAACCTTGACGTTCTTGGCCTTGGCCTTGTCCATCAGCTGCGGCACCGTCTTGGAGCCGGGCTCGTCGAAGAGCGAGTTGCCAATCTTCATGCCGTCGATGACCTTTTTGAAGGTGAAGGCCATGCCGCCGCAGACGATGAGCGTGTTGACCTTGTCGAGCAGGTTGTCGATGAGCTGGATCTTGTCCGAGATCTTGGCGCCGCCGAGGATGGCGAGGAACGGGCGCTCGGGCGACTCGAGGGCCTTGGCGAAGTAGTCGAGCTCCTTCTTCATGAGGAAACCGGCAGCCTTCTGGGGAAGCTGGACGCCGACCATGGAGGAGTGGGCGCGGTGGGCGGTACCGAAGGCGTCGTCTACATAAAGTTAGCACAGCATCCTGAAGCAAGCTTGCGTGTTTAGAAAAAAGGTGATACATACTGACGTAGACGTCACCGAGAGCGGTGAGGCCCTTGCGGAACTCGTCCACCTTGGCCTTGTCGGCCTTAGTCTTGTTGCCATCGGCGTCCTTGGCGCTGCCCTCCTCCTCAATGTGGAAGCGCAGGTTCTCGAGCAGGATGACGGCGCCGTTGTCCGCGCCGTTGACGATCTTCTCGACCTCGGGGCCGACGCAGTCGGGCGCAAACGTGACCGTCTTGCCGAGCTGCTTCTCGAGCACCGGAATGACGGGCTTGAGCGAGTACTTTGCGTTGACCTGGCCGTTGGGGCGGCCGAGGTGGGACATGAGGACGACGGCCTTGGCGCCGTGGTCGAGGGCATGCTTGATGGTCGGGATGGCGCCGACGATGCGCTGCGGGTTGGTGACGGTGGTGCCGTCGAGGGGCACGTTGAAGTCGACCTGTGGGCGAGCAAGAGTTAGCATGATGCTTCGATCGCGAGGTTTGACGGGTAGCTTGGAGGAGGTGGTGGTGGTGATGGCGGGGTACCCGGACGCACCCGAATGAGGACGCGCTTGCCCTTGACGTCGACGTCGGTGATGGAGAGCTTGCTAGAGAGAGACATTTTGAAAGTGATGCAGTGGGCTTTGTGCAATATCTAGGAGAAGAGGGAATTGTTTGTGTAGCTCCTTGTTGCTCCTTGTTAAAGCTAGGAGAGATGTTGAAAGCAAGGTGGGATGGAGGGGCAACAGCCAGGGCGAGGTAATTTACGTCAACCCCCACTTTCAAGGTTCTCGGAGGGATAAACATTGCCACCCGTGTTTTTGGACATATTCAATCTTATTATTCTTTTGGAGTCAGCAGCTATATTGAACTCGCTTTATATGTATCTCTAGCGTTCGGTGATGGAATTGATGGTACTGGTCAGGTCATAGAGACACATTCCAGGCTACGCTCTTCGTCGCCATGGTTAAGAACCTGCGAACGAGAACAGAAAGTAAAATTTGATAACTATCTGATAAATATTCAATCTTTGGGCGATTTCGCTCGAATGATTACAAACTGGTTGTTCCTGTGCCGTGTTGGGACTCTGTGTAGAGCGCTGGTCAACCAAAACATCGCCGACCGCGGCCTTCATAATGCTCACTCTGTCATGGCAGAATGGAAAAGAAAAATCAAAGTGACGTACCCTTGTCCTACAGCTCGGAGTAGTCAACAAAGTAAAGAAAAAGTAGCCCCGAACATGCTCTGGTGACCCCATCATGCATCACCAGCGCCGCCGCGAATCGGATCGCAGTAGCCAGCTTAACCCCCGTTGGACACGACCGACATGCCCCGAATGTACACAGAGGAATTTCGTCTTTTTTTTCCCTCTGCCGTCGCCGACATCGCCTGACGCCTAATATCCTGCCGTGCCTGCTTGCACGCCGACTCCACCTCCACCTCGGCCTCCTTCGTCTGTGCCCACGTCAGGACGTAGCCGCAGCTCACAAGCTCAAACTCGGCCTGCCCTTCCGCTTCGGCTACGTGCGCCGTCAAGGCCGGCCAGACAACCCTCACTACATCCGCATCGCTGAGCGAGGGTTGTTGCGACTGCTGCTGATTCGGTGGGGCTGGCGACTTGCCGTTGCCTGCTGCTGCTGCTGCACTGGAAGACGGCTGCTTCTTGTCCGTCTCCGCGAGAGGTACAGAGCGCCATTCGCCGGGCACCTCCTCGAATTGCAAATGCGCCTCGATATTGTTCTCGACTTCCAGCGTCAAATTCCAGGCCTCGGCAGCCGCATCGCAGAGCGGCTTCAGTTTCGGCGCAAGCCCAGATGCCGCCCGGGGCGTCACTTTCCCCAGTGCAGTCGTAATTTCTCCCACCGCGTTCTGAACGTTGACCTCCTGTATCTGCTTCTGCTCATCCTCTAGTAGCAGCTTGTGCAAACGCAGGAGAATGGCACGAACATACGCTGCGTGTTCCGGATCGTGCATGGCCGCGGTCTTCAACGCGCCGTTCAGGTCATGATTCACGAGCGGCTGCCGGAAGACATGCTGAATGAGGGCCTCGCCGGATATTTCAAGAGCGGCAGCGACCCTCATCCGCTTTGCAGCTGTAGAGCTGGATGCTGGCAGCGGGCGGAAATTTTTCATTGCCTCCGCAGCTGGCACGCCGAGATTGACGTCGCCACCAAACTCGGCAACAAAGAGATCTAGGAACTGGCGAAACACATTTCCCAGCGCATCCTGACTGTGTTGTGTTAGCTGTATTCTACCAGAGAATGAAGCAGAGACTAGGAAGAGAACACACGTACATTTGCGTTTTGCGATTTGCCAGGGGCTGTAGCGGCGTAACAAAAGACTGGATCTCGACAAGGGTCTCGTTCGCCGTTGCCAGATCCTTCTTTCTGCAGTCTAGTTCCTGCTGAGTCTTCTGAAAGGAGTCGCCCAAGACCTTCGCGTTCAACCTTTCCCTTTCGAGCTCCTCTTTGGCCGTCTCGCATAGAGCTTGGTGGCGACCAATCTCGACACCCTTCTTCTTGATCTTCTCACCCAGCGCGAGGATATGGCGCTCCTGGTTCTTGATCTGCTGGGACAGCTCGTCCGCCTTGGCCCTGGCCTCGCGCAGGGTCTTGGTCTCGTCTCGCTCGCTCTGCAGCGCACGCTCCAACGCCGCCTTCTCGGCGGACCAGGCGTCACGCTTCTCCGAAATCGTGTCCATATTTGTATTATTAGTCACTTCGAGTGCCGCGTTTCGTTCCTTCAGCCGCTTGTTTTCAACGTCGATCTGGAGCAGCTGCTGGAAGATCTCGCTCGATGAGACGAGAGCGATGATGTCGGAAGACGGGCCGTTGGCCTCTTTGGCTGGCACGCCAGTCTCCTCTTTGCCATTCTGTTTCGGCTTTAGCTCTGGCATGGCGACATCCACTTGTGTAGTGTTAGATGGTATATCTATGGGCGATGGACTCGAAACTGAAGTGTCGAGTCCGTTCGCACAAGGCTACTACAGCCCGTACTTATAGCCTTGAATCGACCGATGTGGTTCGCAATCAGGCCGCATTGTGTTTCGGTGGGCAGCGGCTGTATCATTGGTCTTGGTGGTGACCTGTCTCTGCGGCCCAGCCTCAACGTCCCAAGCCGTTACTCAGGTTCATCTGGGCCAGCCAATGGCCTCATGGTAGCCACGTCAAAGGATTTCGGCTGACCAGTCCGCATCAATATGGTAAGCCACTGCAGCTTGAACCATGCGTGGGTGTGCTACTTGCAACAGAGGATGCAGTATGAATGCCCAACAGTTGTGTGTGGGTGGGCGCTTGCCTTGCCAGGCAAGGACTCACGCATCGGCAAGTGCAGGCAAGAACCCATTGCAGCAACAGGAACAAAGCGATCCAATGAGATGCTAAGAGTGGCAATACAATCTTTTGTGTTAACATTTAAGTGTTGTCATTCCAGCCAGACCACCGAGACTCGCAGACATCTCGACAGGATTCACAGGCTTCGGAAGGTGCTGAAAGAATTATGATGGCTCGCTTTCCATATCTCAGATGGCAGACCATGAATTCACGGTTTGTGTTGAGCAGTGAGCCGTTGGTGAGTGCATTCGCGGGGGCACAAAAAGGGGCTCCTGCTGAGCATCTTCACAGCGCCTAATACTTGTCCTCTGCTACTGCTGGGTCGTATTTTGCTGGTGCTTACATGCTTGCTGATCGTCAGCAGCTCTCCGATACATGTTGCAATTAGCCCTGGAGTCAGGAGGCCCAGGCTGTCATGCAGCCCTCGTCACAGAGGCACAATTGATGATAAAGATGAGGGGAGAAGGGAAGGCTGGGGGAAGCACTTCTGCGTCTACCATGGTCGGTGCGTCCCCGCTACTTGGTGCCTCAATATTGAGGCAGCAATGGAGAACAACTTACTGCAGCTTCCAAACTCCTGGTACCTGTTCTTTAACTGATTCGTCCTCCATTATTATTAGCTTTCGTCAGGAAATGCCAAATCGACTGCACGGTTGATGACTACGACCCGGATACAAAGACTCCTTTATTATGCTGCAACGTTATTCTAGTGGCGATCAGGTGTATGCAAGCCATTTCTTGACCATTTCCATATCACTAATGTGACGAAGACTATAATTTCTCCATTTGATGCAATCTCCAATGCTGTATAAACGTCTTGAATCTCACTATGCATGGGGTAGACGTGGACCGCCTTCGAGCACAGCATAGATCATCAAGGAGAATGTATCAGGTACAAACGAGGATTTTGATGTGCCGTGTTGGATTCTGTAAGCTGGTGCTAGTATGTAGTATCTTTTTTGGCATATTATGGTTTAGAAATCTACCCAAACTCAGTCTTTGTTCGCTGCGCTTCCACTAGTTCGTAGAGATGTCCATGTCTGCTGGAGGGATGCTCTGAGATCTTTCATGCGTACCTCCGCCTTGGTGGGCCTCTTGAGGCATGGCTATATGATCCAGTGGGTTGCACTTAGGTACCATTGGGGATTCCTGCTTGGCCCAAAGGCTGAACTGAACTCTCTCCTCTCGTTCCTGGTACGCGATATCATGCCAAGAACAATGCGCTTAAAGGCTGGATCTACGAAGAAGTCCCCCTTCAAAACGTCAGGAATACAGCCACCCTTCTTGCAAGGATCGTGATTGCAAAGGTGGAGGATGAGGAGAGACTTGTCAAGATTTTTCGAGAAATCCCGGTCGTTCAGAATGACCCCAACTGGCGTTGCCGCAGATGGGTCGCAGATGCCTTGTCCAGAATATCCAAGGATGGTGCTGCCGTAGGAACCGCGGAATTAGACTGGGCAACAATAGAAAAGTTTGCTCGCGAGTACTTCGGGACGAAGACCACCGAGAGCAGATATGAGGCGGGCTCGGATATGACAAGGCCTAGGCCAACGTAGGATATGCTCACATCCAGAGAGTTAATCCCATGAACAAGGCCAGGCGTTTAATCCTGCTTGAAATAAGCTCGTCGCAGCCCCAGTTGATGAACGCTCAGGATGAACGGCTCAATCTCACCCGGTCGGGTTTGGTTTCCTCCAGCAGAGAGTGGACGACCTATCAAGTTGCATTCGGCGCAGAAGTATCTAACGGTGTTGTTCAAACGTCTCATATTACCTACCTCCACAGCCGCCCTCTTTTCGTTAAAATTTCTGCAGGTGCCCCTAGATCTCTAGCCATGTTACACGCAAGCTGTTTTGTGTGTAGCTCTGGGATAAACCCGGTGCTGTATGGACCGCACAAACAGAGCGATTCTTGGTGTATAGTTGAAAAATGATAGATTAAAACGCCACGCGCCGTGTTGCCTAGAATGGCCAGTGAAGCCAAAATAATACAAGGGAAAAACGATACAATCGTAGTAAAACCCGACAGCCTCACGCTGTGTTCTGATCCACCCTCGCCAGCTGAATGATAGGCTACCTCTGTTGGCAATTTTCTGCTCCTATCTACTAACTGCATTTTTGAGACTAATTCGGAAGGGTTCCGAATCGAATGAATGTATAGCACGTGCCTCGCGGTATGTATAGCTGCTTAGTCGGTGTTGTTGGTGAGCGATAGGTATGCGGTCCAAGCAATACCGACAGTCGAAACGAAAGGCTGCCCAGTGTTAGGTATCGGCACGGATAGAGAGGGTGCTCAACTTACCAACTGATACTGCACAGGCATCAAACGGAAGTTGACGAGCTGCACGGCCGGCCAAACCACATAGTTGGCCTTGAGCGTCGGCACATACATGTCACGCAGCTTGTTGCTGACGGCTCGGCGCCCACCACCCTCAGCCACCGTCATGGCAGTAAAGAAGAGGGCCACACCAAACGGCGCAAAGACAATCTGGTCAAAGGCCACGCGCTTCAGCGCCGGGCCAAAGGTGCTCGTCTTGGACATGGGGAAGAGGCGCTCAAGCAGCTTGAACCAGCGGAACTGGATGGGCGCGACGCAGAAGCCGTATCCCATGAAGCGGGTCAGGCGCTCAAAGTCAAATGCGGGTGGGCGACCAGTCGAGGGACCAAAGTTGCTGAGCGAATCCTTCTCGTAGTATGGGCTCTTGCCGAGCTCGTGGATCTCGATGGTGACGGTCTCGTCCTTGGCGCCGCCGGGCTTGCGGACGACGCGGTGGCGGAATGCTGTGATGACCTGTGCGACGGTGTCTGCGATGCCACCGAGCAGGGCATTGGTGACCATCATCGTAATGACTGACAAGTTAGCATTGCGCGCTCGT
The DNA here is from genome assembly GCF_001636725.1 of Cordyceps fumosorosea ARSEF 2679. Taxonomy (NCBI): domain Eukaryota; kingdom Fungi; phylum Ascomycota; class Sordariomycetes; order Hypocreales; family Cordycipitaceae; genus Cordyceps; species Cordyceps fumosorosea. The sequence goes on along the minus strand of NW_017387336.1, from coordinate 16,914 downwards.
GAAATGCGACCAAGGGATTGGCGTACGGGGTCGCTCCTCGTACGAGGCATTGAACCTCGCCGTGAGTCTGGCGGCCAGCGCCATTTCTATGAGGAGGATAAGGGTATGTAGGAGAGGCTATGTAGGTGAATGAGTGTTAGCGAATGGAATTGGCAGCATTTGAGGTTTGATGGATGCTGCCAGGGTGCAGGGACAGGCCACGCAGGGTATGACGAAATAGAGTTGCGCAGCGTCGCGCGTTCCAAGGCAGAGAGAGAGTGGGCGTGGAGCAAGGGCGATGGATGGCGGCGTTAGCGTCTGGGGGGCAGAGATAACGTACAATGCGGCCAAAGACATATTTGTTGACGGCAGACGTCTGCAAAAGCGAATCCCAGGCCATGTTGGGCGATGCGACGATCCGTCGAGATTGCAAAGTGGAAGAAAAGATGAAACTCTTGCTGGTCGGGGATCCGGAGGGGGCGGAGGGCCTCGCTGGCCTTTGATTCGGGGCTGGGGCGATGACGACAACGGCGTGGATGGACGGCGGGGGCCAGCAGACGGCTGTCCCGACGGCTAGAAGTCACAAAAGGGGGGGATGATTTAGTGACGAGGAGATTCAACGGATCAGCGATGGATGACAAGAAGAATAGATGTTTGAAAGAAAGGCGTAGCCGCTGGCGGATGGATGAGGACGAAGGATGTCGGGGGGCAGGAAAGTCGGGGGTCGCGTGAGGTGTGGCGGAGGCTTGGCTGCACCCGGCGACAGAGGAGCCACAGGAGGCTGAGATCCGCTGGAATTTCGAATTTTTAGTGCTTGAGCCACTGTAGTTCCCCGATTTGGCCTGTCGAATTGTGGCTTGGAAACGCTAAGGTCCGTTCATCCCGAGTTGAACCATATTTCCGGAAGGTTGATATAAAGAACTGTCCTAATTCGTAAGGGTATCTACAGTACTCCGTAGTCGCTATGTGGACAGCTTCATATTGACAATCTGATCTCTTCTAGCTATGTACACATCACACATCTGCTGTCTGCGACACGCAGTTACGTCATCGTGTTATGCAGTTTGTGGATAAGCCCCTGAAAGCTGTAGCAGGCTAGAAAACGACTTATTTCCGTTGCCACTTTCAAGCCACAGCCAACAAATATTCTCCTCCTTGTAGATTCATTCACCAGAGTAGGCGGCAAACGCAACGACCAATGCACCTGCTTAACCGCGAGCAATCTTCTGCAGCTGAGAGTACGCGCCGTTGAAAATCTGCGAATCACCGCCGTACGCATACTTGTCGCTGTTCTGCCAGAAGGTCTGGAACGGCCAGCCGTTGGGGATCTCGCCGACGCTGCTCGCGTACCGGGCCAGGCTCAGCGGGCACTTTTGGCCAAAGGCGCCACTGTTGCCAGTGCACGTCTTCCACCAGTCCGTCGTCGTGTAGATGATGGGGTACTGCGACGTCTTGGACTTGTAGTGCTCGACAAAGTCGCTGATCCAGCTGACCATGGCGCTCTGCGACAGACCATAGCAGGTGGCACCGTACGGGTTGTACTCGATGTCAAGCATGCCCTGTTTCTGTCAGTACGACGTCGCGCGGATAAAGCAACACAACACGGATGGACCACTTACCGGAAGGGTAATGCCATCGCCGCTCCAGCCACCGCCGTGCGCGAGGAAGTAGTCGGCCTGCGCAGAGCCGGAAGACTTGTTGGGCAGCGCAAAGTGATAGCCGCCGCGGATGAAACCTGCGTTTGTGGCGCCGGTGTACTGCGAGCTAAAGCTGGGCGAGGTGTAGCCCGTTCCCTCGGTGGCCTGGATTGTCAGCATGCTCCGCGGCTCGGTCCATTCACACACTGTAACGCACCTTGATCATGACGAAGCGAGCACCGCTGCCATAGGCGCCTGCCCAGCTCACGGTGGGCTGGTAGCCAGAGACGTCGAAACCCTGCACGGTGGCAGAGGCAACGGAGGCAAGGCCGACGATGCCGGCGACAATGGACGTGAAGGACTTCATTTTGGTTGGTGCTGTTGCGGTGAAGATTTCACCCCTCTCCTCTAAGCGAGATGACCCTGCCGTATTTATAGTCGACTGTTTCGGCACTCGCCGCTCCGAGACATTGACCATGTACTTCCGTTGCAACCTTGAGCGCAGCTAACAATCACCTTGATCCCACCGTTGCGCCGACACCCCTGCGCCGCGATCCAAGTTCTGACCGAACGTGGGGAACCCCAAGGCCGTCAAACACCAAGTGCCGCCGGCAACCCTTCTTTCTCCTGCATGGAACCGGGGAACGTGCTGACATCGATTCAATCATAGGCCCTACGCGGTGGGACATCAACCCGATAGGAATCGCGGCTGAAGACGTTTGGTGGGCCCGTGAACGAGGAGAGCGAGTAGTGCGATGCGACTCAACTTTCCGGACCACAGTCTTGGTTGTTGCAATAGCCAAGTTTCCAGATTAAGCGCGTTTTGTCCGATTTCGTTCAGAGGTTCTAAGCTACGGCGACCTCTTAGAACGTTGATGGCTGGGACGACACAGGATAGCATCTGCGAAAGACGGGACAGTAAAGAAGGGATGCTCTCGCTAATAATCGCCAATTCTCCGAACCCAAGGATCAGCTTGCTGGCGCAACTCAACTCGCAGATCGCCTTGCTAGCGTCGATGCAGCCATGCTCTGCAGCCCTCTCTTGCGCCAGTCTCTTGGCGAAAAGCAGCGTCCTTGGCCAACTGCCCAATGGCAGCACATCCATCTAATGAGAAATGAGGAGCTGAAAACACCTACACAGATACTCAACGCTGTAGTCGACACTTTCGCCGACCGAACCTCCAGAATGTTCCAACTATTTTGGTTCAGCTCTGAGAGCTAATGCCGTGGGTGAGATTTTCGACCCGCCTCTTTTCTCTTAGCTCGCATCGCTGTCAAAGCACCTTTTGTCGCCATGTCAGTCTTACCTACCTCTTCGGGTCTACTTTTTTGGGGCCGGAGTTCGATACCATGATAGCAGCCCGTCACGGCACTCGCAGACGTTGCCACAAGTGTCCCTGCATTGATTGTGTTGAAACCCCCACACGCTGCTCGCTGCAATGCAACCCGACTTCCTGGAACTGGCCGAGACGGTAGCTCGAAAAGGAAATGCACACCGCGCTGGCTTACCAGGGTCGGAGAAATAAATAAAGGGTTGTAGAATGAGGTTTTGACATATGCGGAGAACGTTGTAATCGAACGCACGTGAAGCGAGCTTTGTCATGGGTTTGGCAATAATGTTCGGAAGCAGCCGCCCCTTACCAACCGGTCTTATTAAGGAGATCGAAATGACCGACCAGAGAATATAGATTGCCGAGACGAGGAAGAAGAGGGGCGACATTTCAGATTCAACATGACACAAGAAAGAACGATCGAGTTTCTCCCTAAGAAGAGAGGGGGAAGAATGTGGAAGGAAGCGAGTTGCCAGAGATTGAAGAGACGCCCAACAGCAACCGGAATCTCGACTCCGCAGACAGGCCCGGTCACTGGATGGGGAGCAGAGCTTAGCTTCTGCACAACAACATCTAGTCAGAGACGACGGGGCATGCTGCTTCGCTATGTCTTCCGTACCAAGCGACTACAGTCTGTCTGTCGCACCCGACGCAAAAAGCAAGCTCGTTGACCTTGATACCCTGGGCGCGGGATGACAGCCTACCATAAGAATCTACTCTCCATTGTCCCGCTGGTTCGTTGGTTCGTCCCCAGTTCAACACGCCAAGCACAAGCCAAGGCAGCCACGAATCGCGCAAGATCGGATCCTCCACTTGTGGCTCTACATTACTTTGCACTCAGCAATATCGCCAATCTTGGCGGGAGCCAAGACAAGTGTTTTGCCCTCCAGAACACTCTGAGCGGCTCTTGCGACATATTATATAACAACTTGCCACTTGTGTTGCATAACACAATAAAACGGCACAGGATCGATTGCCATGACCCTTGTCGCGCTGGAAATATGCTTCTAGGAAGTTACCAACTATTTGCCGGCCGACTTATCAACTGCCCTCGAGCGCTAAAAAGCTAAGCTCAGCTTCTCAGCAGGGTTGTGGCACGTTTTTATGCTGCCGATCCGCTAGCATCACCACCGTCACGGGAAACGCGGCACATAGTTCGCTGCGCCACAAGGGCAGAACAGCTGAAAGCCATTGATTCATACATAGCAGGCAATGCTATAGAAACAGATGGCCCTCAATCGTGTGGTTTTAGCGGAGTCGCGGGAGTTCCCACGACGGCAACCAGGCAGATCTCATGATGGAAACTTGTAGAGCTGCCATTGCTAGGGCGCGTTACGACAACTTCTGACGTCAGTGATAGCACTTGTGCACTAACGTCCAGCAGCCAGTGTCACCAACGTGGAGAGGTTATGGTGCAAATGTACGGCATTGAGATCTGCAGATAGCCAGACATGTGCAACTATGATGAAACTTAACACCCGACGGACGATCTGCCACTGGCTTGCGTCATGCCATGCTATAATAAGCGAGATTGCTAGCGTATATTGCAACAGTTACAGAGCTTCGAAACGATGTATATAAAGACCGCGAGGGCGTGATACACCAAGTCTTGCCATCACCACCACACAGCTCAACAAGTCGATAGCCATTCATACATCATGGAAGCATTGTTCCAAGCACAGGCCAAGTTCCAGGCCTCACGCGGACTGGCCAAGATTCGCGCCAGGCCAAACCAAAATTACAAGCGTCATGGCACAAAGTCATACGTTTACCTACTGAACCGCTTCGGCTTCGCGCCGACCAAGCCCGGGCCGTACCGCCGGGTGACTACCCTACACCAGCGCGGCCTCGCACAGTCGCACGTTGCCATTGGGGGCCGCGCGACCTTCGTCTCGCATCTAGCCAAGGCGCTGGATGCCGAGGGCAAGCAGACGGGAGAGGTCACGGCCGAGGACCAGCAAAACGACTCCGAATATCTATGCGAGGTGTCAGTCGGCACGCCGCCGCAGAAGCTACTTCTCGACTTTGACACGGGCTCGTCTGATCTGTGGGTGAGTTTACTCAGCCCCCCTCCCATGGGAATGAAGGACTGACGGGCTGCAAGATATTTTCCACCGAGCTGGACGCGGCAACGCAGAAAGGCCACACCGTCTTTGACCCATCAAAATCGTCCAGCTTCGAGAAGCTGCCCGGGCAGACGTGGCAGATTTCCTACGGAGACGGCAGCTCCGCGTCCGGCGACTGCGGCAGCGACAACGTCACCATTGGCGGTCTGACCATCCAGGGCCAAACGGTCGAGCTCGCATCCAAGCTCGCGGACCAGTTCGCCAAGGGCACCGGCGACGGACTCCTCGGGCTGGCATTCCCGGCCATCAACACGGTCAAGAAGGACGGGCAGCCGGCGCCCGCACAGACGCCCGTCGCCAACATGATCTCGCAGGGCGACGTGCCCAAGACGTCGCAGCTGTTCACCTCTGCCTTTTACAGCGAGCGTGACGCCAACGGGCCGGAGTCGTTTTACACGTTCGGCTACGTCGATGACGCGCTTGTCAAGGCGTCCGGGCAGGACGTCGCGTGGACGGACGTCGACTCCTCGCAGGGCTTCTGGATGTTCCCGTCGGCGAGCGCGTCCGTCGCCGGGAAGACGATGGCGCTGGAAGGAAACACGGCGATCGCGGACACGGGCACCACGCTGGCGCTCGTGTCCGACGCCGTGTGCGAGGCGCTCTACACGGCGATTCCCGGCGCGCACTATGACTCCCAGCAGCAGGGCTACGTGTTCCCACTGACGACAAAGGCGGAGGATCTGCCCGAGTTCAAGGTTGCGGTTGGCGACAAGCTCTTCGTCATCCAGCCGGAGGACTTGGCTTTTGCGCCGGCAGACGGGCAGAACTGGTACGGCGGCGTGCAGTCGCGCGGCGACAACCCGTTTGACATTTTGGGAGACGCGTTTCTCAAGTCGGTGTATGCGGTAAGTGCACGCAGAACGTGGTTAAGGCTATCTTGCTTGTTGCTTGCTGTTGGAGATTTGCTGACTCGAGGAATTAGATCTGGGATCAGGGGAACCAACGATTCGGCGCCGTGCCCAAGATTGAAAAGACGCAGAACTTGACGCCCCCGAAGGCACAGTAAATAACATCACGACATATATATTTGTTCGTGTATACCCAGCTACAGATGTCCTTCCCACGTACGGTCGAATATTCGAACGAGGAAATTTAGAAGCACAGTCACCTTGTGTGGGATAGAAGAGGCTTGACATTCCGAGCTAAATTATACCAACTCCTGCAATGATAAACACTTATCCCCGTCTTCCAGTCTACCCCTCTGCATCGTCCCTGCTCAGCCGCGGCACCTCCACGCCGAGCCCCTGCGCAAGGCCCCAGAGCATCTCGTAGAGCGCCCAGGCGCCCGGGTCCGGAAGCTCCCGCGCGGCCGCCTCCTCGCCGACGTAGCTCGCCCTTCCCAGGCTGGGTCTGATCCTTCGCGTGCCCAGCGCCTTGTCGCCCGCCACGCGCACCGCCGCCGCAAAGTCCCCGTCCCCGCTCGCGTACGCCGCCGCGAACGGGATGAAGACGTCCATGACGGTGCGGTCGCCCTCGCGCGCCGGCGTGTGGCTCTGCAGGCTGGCGACGGCCGAGGCTACGGCGGCGGGTAGCCGGGCACCGCCGGCGAGGGCGGAGTACAGCGCGGATAGGAAGATGCCGAAGATGGCGCCGAGGGTGCCACCCATTTTGTCGACCGTGTCCATGAGGGCGCGCAGGAAGCTGAGAAGGGAGGTGGTGGTGGGGGTGGTGTCGAGGACGGCGAGGACGGATAGAGATAGGTCCTTGACGGCCTCGCCGCAGTCGCCGTCGCCCATGACCATGTCCCACCGGGTGAGATACGGTTCCGCGGCGATAGCGGCCTCGCACGCCGACCGCACGCCGCGTTCTAGTAGCGTCGCGTCGACGGGGAAGGTCTCCGGCCCGGATCCGTCCGCGACGGGTTCCTTCTCTGCACCTGCACCATTTGTGCTTGCTGTGCTGTTGTTCTGCTCTGCGATGTTGCCATGACGTATGATGTTGGGCCATGAGACGGCCGTCGTGGGCCGGTCAAGAAGCTTTAGTAGTGTGGAAGCGGTTGTGCCGTGCCGCCTCGCAGCTGCGGATAGATTCGCCAGAGAAATGGAGAAGCCCGGGGCGTTGAGCGACGTCTCGAACGTGCCGACCATGGTGCGGCAGGGCCTCACGCCGTACCGCTTTGCCAGCTGCGTCTGCACCTCGTCCGTCAGCGCGCCGAGTTCCAGCACCGACAGGCCCCCGTAGTTGTTGATCAGCATCACCACCTCATCCCCGGTGTCGAACTTGACGAAGCTCCGCTCGGGGTCGTCCTGGTCGCACAGCAGACCGAGGCATTCCTGGACGATGGCGTCGATGGACGGGAACGGCGTCAGCACGCGCCGGCCGGGCTCGTTGTGGATCCCGGCGCCGATGATGCAGGTGTCGTCCGCGACGGACTGGTGCTGGCGGCCGGGGACGTGGCAGTGGTCGAGCGCCGAGCCGATGGATACGGTCTCGGCGTTGACGGCCTCGGCGAGGCGCACGCAGTCGTCAAAGAGCCAGCCTTCCGCCGCCGCGGCGCACAAAATCTTCATGGCTGTGTCACCACGTCAGCACGAAACATCTTGGACGCACCAGCCAGGCATCCGGCTTACTGAAAATGTGGCCGGGCAGACCTCTCCGGCCGACCCGAGCGCACTTGCTCCTCCCGATAGAAACGTCGTCCGTCGCCGCCACGATCGCCACACGTCTATCCCGTCCCGACGCTGCTCCTTTTACCTTTGCCTTTTCCGCCGCCAGCCCAAAGTGCAGCCGGTCGCCCGTGTAATTGGTGATGAGCAAGATTGTGCCCTGCTCGGACGGCGCGGCCTCCATGGCGGCGAGCACCTGGGCGGCGCTCGGGGAGGCGAAGATGTCGCCGCACGCGGCGGCGGAGAGCAGGCCGTCGCCGACGAAGCCGCTCCAGGCGGGCTCGTGGCCGGAGCCGCCGCCGCCGACGACGCTGACGCGGGCGAGGTCGTGGTGCCGGTGGGAGACGACGCGCTGCGGCTCGTCGAGGAGCAGGTGAGGGTGCGCGGAGGTGAGGGCGCGGAGGGCGCGCGGCACCAGCGTGTTGGCGGCGGTGGAGGGAAAGTAGTGTCGCGTTGACATTGCGAAGGAGGAGGAGGTTTGTTAGTGGGAGACAGAGGGGGAGGGAGGAGAGTTAGGGGGCGGCTTCGTAGCTACATTATTGTATTAAGGGCTTCATCAGTTTGTACGGGATTTTGACAGCGACGCAGCGTTCTCGGCGCATCCAAGACAGTCGTTGCCGGTGCGATCCCGGAGCCGGAGACTGTGCGGCTCGGCAGCGGCCCGGGGTTGGCATGTGTGCCGCGAGACGCGGTCACGCCACCGAATGAAGCCACGATTCCCAGATGCGGGCTTCACCTAGGGCTTGGTGAAGAGCTCGCAGAATGTGGGGTAAGAGTACAGTCTTAAGGTATAGTCTACCGAGACCCCGGGACAGATGTTGGCCATCTTAACTCGATGGTTAGCTTGACTAGTTACTTTGGCTTGTAATGGCTGCTGATCGAGTTGCGGGTACTTGCGGGTTAACTGTAGAGTTGGAAAGCTAACCAGTTGGTCAAGATATTGGGTTCAGCTGACTTACAAGTGTAGCCGACGGCCTTTGACTAGGCATTCGCTACAAAGTTGCAAGCCCGGCCGCCAAGTCAGTCACGCCGCTGGTCTGATCCCCTTCTAGATGCTGTCGATTAACCAGTTCGACCTCGTCAACTTCCCCAACATTGCGGATTCAGCATCTCCAGCTCTGCTGCGACATGTTTCGGATGAAGCCGCGCTTCCGCCCCGCTCGTCCGCCTAAAAACCCACTTCTTCCTCCGCAATTGGTTCCCCGAGACGGTAACCAAACACTCAATATATAGCCTCATACCCTGTCCATCGTTATCCTCGAGACGCAACCGAGTTTAACCGTCGAAGTCACGCGCGCACAGATGCCAGACGTCACCGCGAACGGCGACCCGGGGGAGCGACCGCGGAAGCGCGCCCGAAAGTCGCGCGGCACGGGGCTCCGGACCACCACCGGATGGTATGTACGTGTCCCTGGCGGCTCGCGTCCCCATGCTAAACAGACACGCCACGCGCAGTTTAACGTGTCGGAAGAGGCATAAGAAATGCGACGAGAAGCGCCCAGTGTGCGGTCCCTGCTCCATCTCGGATCGCCAGTGCGCTTTTCCCGAGAACGGCTCCGCAACCGTCTCGGCCTCGGTGACGTCGGCGCAGTCCACGCCGGTACGAGGACAGCCGACAGTCGTCGGCGGCAACCATCGGCAACCGGAATCTGCCCAGGAACGGCAACCAGAGACTTCGTCGTTGAGCCCTGCTCCTGCACGGCAACCTGATGTATCGAACGACTACGGCAGCCACGTCGGCCAAGCGCTGCCAGCTGCCGGCGAGGAGCAGCTGGCCTCGGCGCAGGGCGACGGTGGCTTCATCTGCTCGCCGCAGTCCATCTCCTCCGAGTCGTGGTCTGCCAACTTTGCCTCCATCCGATGGCTGGACCTGCTGGCCAGCGACGCCGTGCAGGCCGACAACGGCTACCCGGCGCTGGCCAACGGGCTGCTGCTCGCCGCCGACGGACAAGCGCCAGCGCCGCGGCTCCCGCATCAGGCGACGCCTATCCTGGTGCACGTCTCCCCCGCGCTGCTCAACGGCCAGGCGCAGCTGCCGGACGACCTGGACCCGGAGCTCGAGCGCACCGCGTGGCAGTCCGGCGGCGACGTGGAGCTCTCCGCGCACGAGGCCACGCTCTTCCGGCACTTTGCCGACCGCTGCGCCTCGTGGCTGGACGTCTTCGACCCGCGGCGGCTCTTCTCCAGCTACGCGATCCGGCTCGCGATCCGGAACGCGGGGCTGATGAAGGCGATCCTGGCGCTGTCCTCGAAGCACCGGCACGGCAGCGACGGCGCCGAGCACGAGGAAGGGGAATGGATCCGGTACTACTACGAGACGCTGCAGTACGTGCGCGAGGCGCTCCGGTACCCGAGCTACTCGCACTCGGAGGAGCTGCTGGCGACGGCGCTGACCATCTCGGCGTACGAGATGCTCGACGAGGCCGACGGCAGCGGCAACTGGCAGCGCCACCTCAAGGGCATCTTCTGGATCCAGCGCAGCCAGGACGTCGACGGCGGCTGCGGCGGCCTGCGCCAGGCCGTCTGGTGGGCCTGGCTGCGGCAGGACGTCTGGGCCGCCTTCCGCGAGTCCCGCGCCTGCCTGAGCTTCTGGGCGCCGCGTCGGGCGATTGGCGAGCTGGATCAAGATGAGCTGGCGGACCGGGCGATCTACATCCTCTCGCAGGCCATCAACTACCGCGCCGCCGCGCTGCAGCAGGCGGGAGGAGCGGGGGGGGGGAAGCTGGCGAAGCAGCGGGAGAGGTTGGCCGGCATGATGGAGCAGTGGCGGGCGTGCATCGGCGACGAGTACAAGGTTCTGCCCACGCCGAGGGATGAACCCGGCGCCGGCGCCGAGGCGGAGGTGTTCACGCCGCTGTGGATCCACCCGCCGCAGTTCGGCACCGCACTGCAGGCTTTCAGCTTCGCGCAGATCCTGCTGACCCTGCACGGAGGCGAGGCGGGTGGGTTCCGCGGGTACTTGAAGATGCAGCGGACGCTATCAGAGGCGGTCAACACCATTTGCGGGATCGCGATGCGGCTGACGGAGGAGGGCTGCCAGGTGCTGTCGGCTCAGTGCCTGTACGGCGCGGGGCTGTGCGTGACGGAGGCGGCCCGGAGGGAGAGGATCGTGAGGTTGATGGAGGATTGTGAGGCGCGCGTGGGATGGCCGCCGATGGCGAGGTGGAGGGAGGATTTGAGGAGGGACTGGGAGAGGGCGGACGCGGATGATTACGGTGGGCGTGGTGATGATGGGCGGTGATACCGGGGGTCTGTATGAGGTGGTTTTGGTCAAGCGTTTCTGTATCTCTATTGTACTGGTAGCGGAGCAGCCTGTAATAGTCTGGATTTAACTTTATATTTTTTTCTATTTTCCTCCAAGTTTCTGTCAAGCATTCTATGCCCTATCTGCCATCCCCGTCGACTTGCACACGTCCATCTGCCGCTCCATCAGCTTCCGCACCGCCTTGACGCCCTGCTCCATGGACGTCGTTAAGTTAAGCTTTGGGGCAGTCGTCTGCAGGTGAATCAGATAATCGTCCAGCACAAGCTTGTTGACGTTAACCTTGGACACGCCGCCCGCGATGCACCGTCTCATGATGGGTTCCGGGAAGTCATTCGTCCCATGCAGGACGACGCGCACCCGGCCATTGACCTTTTCCCGAATTCTCTGTAACCTAATCCAAGACGTGTCAGTGCCAAACTACCACACTCGTACCATCCCTCTCGCCAGTGCTCACCTGTCAAACTGCAGCTCCGGGCCGCGTGGTCCGTACTCGCCGTGGACGTTTCCAAACGCCGGCGCCAGGAAATCAATCCCCGTCGCCACAAAATCCTCCACCTGCTCCTCCGTTGTCAACTTGCCCTCCAAGTCCTCCGTGTCCGCAATCCCATCCTCGCCGCCCTCGATCCTCCCCGGCTCAGCCTCCGTCGCCACCCCTCTCTCGTGACAATACTTGACCAACTCCGCCGTCTTTGCCAAGTTCTCCTCCATCTCGTAATGGCTCATGTCCACCATGATGCTGTCAAACGGCAGCGCGTCGGCCGCGTGCCGGATCATCGCCTCGTCCTGCGCGTGGTCGAGGTGCACGGCGACGGGCACGGAGGCGTTGCGGGCGGCGTGCGCGGCGGCGATGACGAGCAGGCCGGAGGAGAAGGTGATGGCCCAGGGGAAGACCTGGATGATGAGCGGGCTGCGCTTGGCTTCGGCGGCCTGAACGAAGGCGAGGACGTGCTCGATGTTGTAGGCGATGGGGGCGAGCACGCCGTAGCCGTGATCCTCGGCGTGCTTGAGGATCTGGTAGGTCTTGTTCTTGGTGGGATCCCAGGCTGCCATGGTGGATGATGGGAGAGACGATGTACGCAAGATGAAGCTGTCAAGAAGTTTGCAAGGAGGCAATTGGTGTCGGGGTCGGGTGGAGGCAATGGGCGGCTGCAAAGACACTTGCGGTGCTCTCTTCTCGACGAAAGTATTTTAATACATTAATAAGCTATTGAATGAAGGAATGATGTTCATTCAATGGCTAGTCGAGACAATCCTGCTCCCTCCGTCGCTTGTAGGCCGCCGGCTACTGTCCTCGGCTGTCGACCGACCATCACGGGGACCGCGTCTCGAGGCACAACAGCTTGGAATAGCGTCAACGCCGAGATGCGGCCTAGGCCAGTGGTCTGATGTTGAGAGATGCAGCCATTGATTTTCAGAAGATGTATAATTTCTGTCGTCATCTAATAAATGCCGGTCTTCGACTCCCATAGGGCTGTTGACCAGTCCACGACACCTCCTCCCTCACCTTATACACTCCTCCCCACGCCATCACCCTTCATCTTCCACCATGCCCTCCAACCTCCGCATCGCTCTCGGCGGTGACGACGCCGGCTTCGCCTACCAGACCGCGCTGGCCGCCGACCTCGCCTCCGACCCGCGCGTCGCCTCCGTCATCCGCGTCGGCCCCTCCTCCGCCTCCGACACCACCGCCTACTCGACCTTTGCGCTGGCCGCCGCCGAGGCCGTGGCCAACGGCACCGCCGACCGCGCGCTGCTCATCTGCGGCACCGGCCTCGGCGTGGCCATCGCGGCCAACAAGGTGCCCGGCGTTCGCGCCGTCACCGCGCACGACGGCTTCTCCGTAGAGCGCGCGGTGAAGAGCAACAACGCGCAGGTGCTGTGTCTGGGCCAGCGCGTCATCGGCCTGGAGCTGGCGCGGAGGCTGGTCGGGGAGTGGCTGGGATACGAGTTTGATCCTGTGAGTTTTGAGAACTGATGAGTAAAACAAGTTTTGGATCCAGGGAGTGCTGATGGTCTGTGGTGGTTGGTTAGAACTCGGCGTCAGCGGAAAAGGTCAAGGTCATTGACGACTATGATTTCAACGTGGCGAAAAAGGGGGCTGTTACTGCTTAATGGATGTATAGCTGGCTTCGAATGTATAGTTATAGAATACTGGACTTTTACAAAACTTAGTAAGGAATTTCTTTGTGCTCCTTTGAGCCGTTTCCGCGCATGTCCCCCCTCCTCTCAGTATAGGGTAGGTGAGTTGACCAGCACCACTACAACTTGGTATAAAATCGACAATTGTTTGAAATTGAGAATATGGCTCCAGTGATCGATCACATTGTATATCGTATTTCAATCTGATGATATGCAAGTTATTTCAATAGCACTCAAATGACCATTGTCCATCTTCTCGCTCATACTAGCTTCACAGTTTCTTGGCAGACTGGCGAGAGAACAAAACAAAAAAGACGAAACAAACACACAATAAATGACAGAAATCAGACAGCACACCTGAATTACCGAAGCTCCAGGGTATATTGCGCTTGTTATTTCGGAACGTTATCCGACCACCAGTTGCGAAGAGACCCCCAAACATCAGACCATGCAGTCGGTCCAGGCGGGGCCTTTTTCATCTTCGCCTCGAAGAAGAAAAAAGCAGCGTCTTTCGCGACATCAACCCAAGCGATAACTGCCTCCCGCCAAGTGGTTTGTGGCTTGAACTGGTCTTTCTCAGAATGTTTGGATCCAGTCGTTGAAGGGTTTGGGGGTTTGGATGGAGAACCCCCCTGGTTTGCTTCAGGGTGGCCTGTGTCCTGTTTTTGCGTCTCAGCCCCTCCCATTCCAGCAACTGGCTCTCCTTCTGGAGTATTGCTAATGGCAGGCGCTTTTCTACCGGAAAGCCTCGCGAAGCCATCTTGAACATGGAAATCAAGCAATGAGGGATTCCCCTGCAAAGCCTTGGCAGACTCGGTCTCATCCCAAGGTATTCCACGCGCGTTTTCCTCCAAAATTTGCATCTTAACCGTGGGGGGGCTTTGGTACCGATCACGGATCATTGACTGAGCAGTTTGGGCTCTTTCTTCAGCCATCCTTTTGCGAGACAGTCTCTGTGTATCAGCAGCTAGCTTGAAGCCTTTGCCACCTCTAATGCCGTGATGATAGACATGGGCTCCGTGGTAACGATGAGAGCCAGTTGATTCAGGGTTCAGCAGATCTTGAATGCACTGCTCCTTCAGTAGCGCTGGCAGACTCTCCTCCCAAGATTCCTCAAAAGCGTCATCAGAGAGGCTATCCCATTTTGTGGTGACAAAGGTGATTGATTGGAAGAATGCTGGGCCACAAAAGCACTTCATCCATTGGACAGTGGCCAGATCTGAAATCGTCATTCGAGCTTGATTGCCACCGTAGACAAACAAAACCCCAGCAATCGTGACGAATGGTGCCAGGGCATCTAAACATGCGACTATGTCATGGAAGTTGTCCATGTCATCAATGTCTGCCGCGCCAAAACCGGCAGTATCAACAAAAATGTACTGCTGCCCCTCGATGATTGCGGGACGAACATGATGTGCTTTGGTTCCTTGATACACCTAGGTCAGTTTCCAGATATGGAATGGAACAGAGGTACAGGGATGAACGAAGGAGGGGGGGAGAGGGAGAAAGAAAACGCGAAATTTGACAGTGCATGAGTACTGGACATTGTACCTGACTTATGGGTTTTTCCGACTGGGAGATCCTGCCCAGTGAGCTCATTGAGGAGTGTGCTCTTCCCGGTGCCTGCCTGACCGATGACAAACACTAGTTTAGTTCCCTTCAAGCTGAGAAAGGTCAACCATGTATTCTTCGCCCGAGTGCGTAAAGAAGGGGAGTAAGTGACTCACTATTTCTTGATGAAAGCGACCACGGGGTATGAGGCTGCGCCTTTAGCTTTGGCCACCACCTTGGAAAGGGCCGCGAAACTGGTTGAGAGCCAACCTGAAGGTCGTTCAGGACCCTCAAACAAAGCAATATCGCAGTCAACTGCACTAAAATCCATGTTTGAAGATTCTGTGTCGCAGTAAGGGAGTGGGAAAGCGGGCGGACTATCCTTTGAGGACGAGACGTGGGCATTGGTAGTAGCATTTGCAACGGCAACTTGAGTCATTGTAGAGTGCGTAATTGGGAAACGTTTTGGGAAGAAATGAAGTTGAAACCAATGGCGATGGTGTGGATTGATGAGATGATTGACAAATCAAGGCTGATGATGTTGAGCAGATAAGGATCCTATACCAGTAGTCCCAGAGAAACAGCTGGGTATTTATACACGATAGAATCTGCAAACAGCAACTCCTCCTTATGCCTTGCCGCTGCCGCTGCGAGTCGACTTTGCAAGTCATTATATCACTGCCATCCCAGCCACCCAATGGCATCGGCTACTCCGAATCCACTGATTTGTTTAGACCACACTCTTGCTGATGAAGCTGGCCGCGACCATGTTGATGATACTGAGGTCAATAGCTCTGAGTCAATGGGAGACCGGGTGGCGCAAAAGTAGAAGTACTGTTGGCCAGCCGCTAGCCAGCTGATCCTTCTCCCCACTAAGATGCATCTGGCATCATATTCTTGTGGGGGACCTGCCAATCATTAATCGATGGGTGGGATGGCAGGGTTGTCTCTCGGGCCGCTCCTCATACGGCCGCAACAGGGGGTAGCTTCATGATTAGCGACGAATCTTGCGAGAAGGGCTGCCAGGGGTAATCTTGTCATTTGCCACACGCTCGTAAAAGCAGGGTGATTCGACCAACGTTTTCTGCCTTGCGGCGCCCCCTGCATCTAACGTTACTACTGTGTTGAGCTGGAAATATAAATGCGCCCGGGGCTGGACAACACAGCTGGCCAGGCCAACCGAGGCCGCACCATCAAGCGTCAGCACCTGTTCGCCTTACCAATGTTGCCATCTGCAAGTAGTGAGAGTGAAACAAGCTCAGCCTCCTGGCTGAGCTACAAGAGGCCGACCCCGAGAATGTCGAGGAAGCAAGAGAAAGAGGCGCAGCAACCAGGCAGAGGGCCAATTTCGCAGCTCTGGACCGACCTCTCAGAGGAGAGATGAAGGCAGCAACATGATCGAATCTGCCGCATTCTCTCTTCTCGTGATGTACCTAGCAGAACTACAGAGTGGTTTGCGGTACAATATGCATCTGTATATGCATCTTACTACCTATTCGATAAATCGTCTACTGCACTCTATGACATATCCTAAACTGATAGATAATTGACCGTCGCAAGGTTTTTTTCTGTGTTGAGAAGAAAGGTCTATTAAATTCGAGAACCTAAATTCGCTCTTAAATATAACGATGATTTGTATGGCTGGTACTTCTCTCTCGTTTCCGTGAGTTGGTGCATTATTTAGAATGACGCTGTCTCAGCACCACCGACTTCTCAGAAGCCTCCTTTGCCACCAGTTCAAGACGCCTGTTAACTAGCGCGATGGCCTAAAAACACCTGCTAACACCGTCTGCTTTTGGCTGTTACAGCGCGCCATAACTTTCAAGCATGGAGGTTGTAGGGTGAAGCTAGTTTTAAGCAAAACTTAACGAGAAACGGTGGCACATTGTCGCCTCTACTGCCTAAGTGTAACGGTGGCTCTTCTCTAATCCACAGTAAATCTGTTTCTTAGGAAGTGAGTCAGGTTGAATGCACCACAGGTGCAGATGAGCAGTATCGTAGCTTGAGTCACGTTTAGGAGATTACTCCCAATAGTAGAACTATTGCTTAGATTGATCAGTAGAGATCTAGCTGTCTATCTAGGAAATCCCCTTCCTTATATATCCATCTATCCTCTACTATACTCTTAGATTATACTAATCCTATCTAATCCTCACTTAGGCTGGATTAGACTAAGCCCGTCTAATGAGTCCACTTAGATTAGTTCGATCCCTCCTAATCTAATTATATAATCTTATGTCCTTATACCTTTATACCCTAGGGAGCCTTATAGCTCCCTTA